>NW_020955904.1:226460-284961 GCF_003031625.1 Empidonax traillii | reverse complement strand
AAAAAATCACTAAACCCAAACAAGGAAGAACATACAATAACATAAGATCCAAGACACTAATGACGTGAGAAGGGCCATGGCTGAAATTAAAGCAAAAATAAAGAAAATTAGTGTTCTTTTCAAACAATCTTTACAGCAGGTAAAAGGCAGGGAAAGTTTTACACCAAAGTCCTTTTTTTATCCCTCTTCCATAACTTTAAAGTCTCTGAAGACTTAAAAAACTTAAAAGAACTTACAAGGTCTCAAGTGCAGTAGTAAATAAACTGTCATAGCTGCATTTCATCCAGGATCAGAATTAAATGAAGTGTGAAAAAGGTGACATACCTATGGGACCTGCTATTTTTCTTCTGAAAAAAAAAAACCCTGCTTGTCAATGCAGGAGAAGTAGGATTTTATGTCACCTGCTCCCCACCTTTCCCTGGAGTTTCTTCTTTTATCTTGATAGCTTTTTACCACATCTTTTTGGGGTTTTAATCAATCATTTCTGCTTCTACAAACCTATAGTGTGGTATAATTCCTCCTAATTAAAATAGCCATAAATGATTCCTCCTAATAAAAGTGTAGTCATAATTCTTCCTAATTTTCTGCCTTTCCTATTTGTATCTTTCTTGTCCATCTTTTCTATCCAATGTTTTTTGCAGGCTTCAGGTCACTCCTTTCTAACAAGTTTAATTTGTAACTTCACAGCAAGTGAACTGTGGTTTCTTCCTGTTTTGTTAGAAATCTGCATTAGATGTTTAAACTCTCGCTGATGATGACAATGTCTCCTTTTAGGAATGCTGCTTGACCAAAGGAAGGAGGGTGATACCATAGGTGGGCAAGAAACACTATGAATATTAAAATAATGACAGGTGCTGAGAATACAGTTACTCTCACATACAATTTCACCTTTTAGAGAATAGTTTTCCAGCTTTAGTCATGCACATGTTGAGCACCCATCTTCTTCACTAATTAGCCAAGAGAGACAGGATGTTTCTGAAGACAGTTGACCACATAGTAAGAGAGGAGGTTGGTAAAGGTGTTTTATTGAACAAGGTTGATTCTGCTCATGTTGGTGTGACAATGTCTAGTGGCTCTTGGGATTAAAACCAATAAAGTTCTTTATGTTGATTTCTTATGAAGCTATTAAAAAGAAATTAGCATAATTAGCTTGAGGTTTCACTAAAATTAGAATTACTCCAAAGGGAAAGAAAGGCTCTTTGGGTTTGGAGATGATTTATTTTCTGAGTTTGAACCATTTGCTTAACCATAAATTAAAACAAATGGGGGATGGGGGGGGGGGGGAATACATGATTTTTTTGGTACTTTTTCTTTATTTCATAGATACAAGGGATCAAATTTGGAGTTGAGAAATACCCTTGCAGGAAACAAATGAAGTGACAGAAGAGTGGGAGGAATAAAAGTTGTTATCCAAAATGTTCCTGACACCATCACACCCCTTCAAGTGTTTGTTAAATAATATATTGATGGTACATGCAGCCTGGGAAAACGTCATTCTGAACAGCTGCTGTAGAGAAGGCAAATGTGATCACCGTGGTATAATTTAGTACTACTTTCTCTGTGCAGCTTTGGTTTATTAACAGTTCCAAGTGCAGCTTTATGAGGAGCACAAGTTCAGCGAGGGCTGCTGACGCTCTATGCAACAGTCATCAGTGCACTCTCTTGCCAACTTTCACTTGCTCTGGCAGGCTGTCATGTTGTATTTCAAGATGGCCAAAACCTAAACACCCATAGCCCTTGATGACCTTAATATCTGGTCTGAGGCAAATACCAGTAACGACCTGCATCTAGCTCATGTGTCTCTCTCCATAAAATCCTTCAGTCTAAATGTTGTATGTGAAATAGTAAAGCTGACTTTGAAAAGACATCAGTCTGAGGTGTGAAATTTGCCCACTCACTACAAAAGGGCACCATGCTCCACTGCACCTTAAAGACTTGTTAGACATTTAGACAAGAACAAAGATTGCTATTAACCTTCTAGCAACACAGGTAAAACTGTTTGTGCCAGACCCACGGACATCAGCATCCCTCAAGTGGGGGTGATGATAGGAAGTACTCTTTCTGCTTGGATCAGGGATATGGGACATAGAAGTATGAATGATCCCAACAGATGGATCACAATTATGAAACAGGTGATGTTTGGACTTTCGTTCAGGCAAACTTAGAGTTCAGTTTTTGGTGAGACCTGAAATTTTGAGCAGCAAAGAGGAAGAGAGACAGACAAGGTATACAGGGTGAGAGAAAGGTTTAGAGGTTTTCTCTAGGCAGGTGGATGTATTGTTTCCTCTTTTCACTTCTATAAAGTTTTGCAGATGTGTCTGGTTTGGGTTTTAGTAAATGTATCCTTTTTCATTTTCCTCTGGCTTGAGTTAAGTGTGAACTTTGGGGTGACTTTAATTGTGTATAATATGGTGCTTCATACCCCCAGGTGTGCTGCTTAGGGACTGGGAATTATCCAGAGGGTATGCACTGAAACTGCACAATTTTGGGAAATTTTTTTGGAAACAGAAATTCAGTGTCCTTGTGGATCTTCTTCCAGTGAATGTTGTCAAACAGAAGATTATTCTGATGCTCAACAAGAAAATAGGAAGCACATCCCAATCAGTGGTTTCAAGGGAAGCTGTGATGACATTTAACTTATGGGTTTAGATTTCTGTGGTAAAGAGAGGCCAGGAAAGCCTAAGAAGCTAAACATGGACCTGCTTTCTTGAAATGATGTAGCCAATCTAAACAGAGGTTCTGCTGCATGAATTTGAATGTAAGATCTCAAACTGCTTCAGGAAATCTTCATTAGAACTTTCCAGTGTGACTATGACGGGTCAGCCCACTGTACATGCCTGTGTCAGCTAATGATGGGATTTTGTTATCACCACCAGAATATTGGTAAAAAAATCTATTACAGACCTTAAAGAATTACTGCTTTAGTATTTTTTGTTGCTTTTACATATGGTTTATGATTTGTGACAGCTAAAAACCAGAGCATACCTTCTTGCTTGTGAAACATTTGCATCACTTCACAGCTGATCCCTCCCCACCTCAAATCCACCCCATCTTCCTGCCACCTTACTGCCAGGCCTGCTCTGTCCAGGTAACTCCCAACATGGTACCTCCTTCTGAAGTAATGTTTCTATAATATTATAGCTGATTTCCAACCTCATCTTGAAAGCAGACCTTGAGCCAGATCTGTTTTCCCCTCAGGTATAAACGGTGAAGCCCTGTACAGGTTAGAAGTTTAACAAGTGCTCAGGATAATACACCAAAGAAAGCTCTTGGCACTTGCATTTAGTTACATTTTTTTAACAGATCAAATGCTTATGTCCATAAAAGCATCTTCATTTCTTCCCATTGCTTGTCTTGTGTAACAAACACCTTAAGGCAGAAAATGCTTTCAGATGCAGTTGACAATAATAGGGGTTCTGTCTCCATAGAAAGAATAAAATTTCAGTAGATAGATTGGAGAGAAAAATATGATTTAATAACCTAGATCAAAGCTTAGTGATGCCAGTGAAAACAACCCTGTGGAAAGACTGCAAGAGAAAAAGCAAATCGATAGGAAGGCCACCAGATCAAGGGTTCCAGATATCAAATTTAGGTGATTTCTTTGGAAACAGCTTAGTATGAAGTTAAATACACCTCCACATATAAACAAACACCCCCACAGTCTTACATAAGCTTGGTTTTGGTGTGAAAACAGAGAAAAAGAGGAGAATCTCAAAATGGCTCTTTTGGCTTTTGTTAGAATTTTTAGTTATCCTTCTTCACATCTGTGCTCCTTACGCATAAGTGAGGCTTTCCCTTTTATTGCTAGTTGATGTGCAATTTTTCTGTCTGAGATCATTCACAAAGAACATAAAAGAAGGATTTTTTTGATCCTGACTTCAGAGAAAAAAGTCAGCAACACATTGAGACAGAGAGTTAAACCCTACATGAAGAGAAGGGAGAGATCTGTCTGGTGTTTGTGCTCTGCACAGTGACCATTGTCTCTCCACTTTATTCCTAGGACATGGTAGAAAAATGGAGAAATTCTGTCATGTATTGGAAGTAACTCCACTTTCTGGTAATCTTTTTGACAGTATAAAAATAATACTCTGTGCAGGAGCACATGCCAGTAAGGGGTGCTTAGAATTAACACTAAGGTTTAGGTCATTTTCCCACATCCAACTACATTGTAATGTTTTCTACAATCACTTGTCAGAGCTGTCAGTGACTCTGTCACTTTTGATTGCCTCTCTATGAGTCTCAGAGTTGCCTGACATGGCTCCAGTCAAGGAATTCTGGTGACAAATATGTCAATGGCCTCACTAGGAAACTGGCATGCCAACCAGCATGTGATGAATATTCTTCATAATCTCAGATTAAAAGGCATAAGTGTAAAAAGAGCCTATGTACGACAAATAATACAAGAATCCATCAACCTTTAAAGCACAGTCATTGTAAAAACACTGTTGTTTTTTTCCTCCAAACATTTAGTAATTTTACTGGTAGCTGCCACTAATGAAACTATTTTACATTCCATTTGGTGGATATTCAGTCTGAGAGAGGGGAAACGAGACTGCCAAGACAGTGCATCATCCAACCTTTACTTCCAAAATAGTTGCTATACACTGAATACTTCCTTGGATCCTTCCCTGCAATCACAATTTGTCTTCCAGTCGTGGAAACTTTGTATTCTGTTGCATTGCTTCTCATGTGCACTTCAGAAAATAAAGTTTTACAGTGTGTGTACTTTACCAACCATTAGCACCAACTCTCATTTTTAATATCTCACTTTCAGCTTTCTTGGCAGCCAGGGATGTTCCTGGAAAGGCTGTTCTTTCACACCTCGGCACTGCCCAGAAGCTCTCCTCTATAGAGAAGGCAGTCTGATGTTGGTGTCAAGGAGAGCCATTCTGATTCTGAGGGGACTTGCCTTTGTGTGACTGTAAATTTAATATTTTAAGTACCTTCTCATGTCTATCATCAACTCTCATGGGTTTGCTCATGGCCTGTAACTGAAGTTTGTCGAGATGCACATTTTGCCACCTCCAAATCCGTCTTCTAGCATTATTTGCAATAGTGAGGGCTCAAGTGAATTAAATGTCCATTCACAGCCTTGTTACAAAATTCTCCTTCATGCTGGATTTTCTCCTGAGATAATAGTTTGTTCTTGAGATCCTCTACAGTGTATAGCTGAAAGGTCTTCAGCTTTTCTCTGTGGATCATTCCTTGGTCCTGCATTTTTTCAATTGTCATTTCTGTTACTGAGGGAATTATTTGCAGCAAGGTATAGCAGCTCCTTGACATGAGAAATTGCACAAAGTTGTGAATTAATATCTTTTATGATAATGTTTCTACATGTAGGTATAGCCTGCCATAGATTTTCTCTGATGCTTACAGTTTCCTTTAACAGAAACTTAAATATTTCAACTGCTAATTGAGTGTTGGTATCTGACTGGCTGGGGGGAGGTGGTGATGTGCTCTGAGTGAATTCTCTTCGTTGAGTAAATTGTACAGAGTACCTACCAGTAAACTGCAGTTTCTGTCTGAATCAGAACAGGCTGGGATAGCAGACCTGTTGGAAAACCCCACTGCTCACTGTTTCTTTACAGAAACAAGTAAGAGTTTGCAATACTGAAGCAGTGATAAAAATAATTAATATTTGCTTCTGATTTTTTCTGTGGTCTGTGAGGTACACAGTGCCCAGATATTACAGTGCCCAGATATTACATCTTCCTCCTGCTTTCCCTGCTTTTCACAGCTTTTATGAAACCTGGAGACAATCAGGAAAGCTACTGAAGGAGCTGGAGCTTGCACAGAACTAAACTCTGTCTTTGTCCTCCTCACTGCTTTGAGGAGAACCTTCACACATCTCCAACCCTCTCTTATCACCCTGTAGCTTTTGCACTTCATCTGCATGAACAGGTGATGGTAGGTAGTCAAAAATATGCAACTTTTTGGAAAATATTCCCATTTGGGTATAGTTAATCTGAGTGTTCTATTGGAAATTATCCCTGACTGCCCACAACCCTTTTCATGTGGATGGTGTCTTTCTCCTGACAGGGTGAGTGGACGACAGAAAAGCCACTTTTCCCCACTCCATCACCAGGCAGTGCCACTTGCCCATGTACACAGAGGCAGTCACAGTTGGCATTGCTGCTTTTCAGGTTCTTGCTGCACCCTGAATTGTGTGAAAGTAACAATATCCGCATTTCACCCTTACTCAGGCATCACCCAAACCACTCAGACAGTGTAGACGGCTTAAAAAGATGTTGGTAGAAAGGTTTAAATTTCTTTTATCATGTGGTATGATTCTGCTCTATTGCCCAGTCTGTGTCCAGAGTCAGGATACAGCTCCTGGGAGGCAGAGAGGGTCCTGAATATCATTCCACAGTAACTGACACAGCAATCTGGTTCTGATGGAATTTTAGCTTTGCTACCCTGCTATTCCTAGTAGAGGTACCAGGCAGTGAATGTGATCTGCCCCATCCTGCCTCTACTGTTTTCAATTCCAGACACCAGTGTTGGCCTCTGCAACCCTGTGCAGGACACAGAGATGCTCTTTACTGATTCCATGCGACCTGCTCAGTTCTGTGTATCAACCAGTGCTATCCAAGATGTGGTGGAGCAATTGCCCTCCTAATGAAACATCTTCCAATGACTAGTTCTTGCCAGTGCCTGTCTCTGGTGCCAAGAACCCCAGTTATGCCCTAAGTGAGCCACAATTCAGTGTGAGACTTTGGCAGTGGTCACACTTTAGTTCTGTCTAGGCAAATATAGAGCTTCCTTACTCTACAGTAGATACACTTCTCTTTACCCAGCTTGTAAGCCCATTAATGCTATTAAAAGGACTTATTTGCTTCCATTGATTTACTTTGGACCATTATCACAAGCAGATATTGTACTAAATGAAGAGTAACAGAGTACCATACAGGACCCCTGGAAGGTAGGTAGAACTTCCCTGGTACACAGCCAACAACTCTGTTGAAAAATTCCATCATGCATTGTTTGACCTCAGCATTTTTCCATTTTCTGTCTTTTCTATATTTCTTCCTGAATAGCCTGTCTCAGATTTAGTGCTGGTAAGCTGATGCATCCACAAGTCTTAGCTGAAATTGGCTGTAAGTTAACAGAATCAGTAGAAATTTTAGCCTTCATCTTTTCTTTGGTATTCTACTTTGATTTTGCATTACCAAAGTAATTTTATGATTGGTCATACCATAATATGAATGTAGCTTTTCTTGATTGCCATATCACTTTTTTCTCTGATACAGAGCTGAGGTACTCTTTGTACTGGACTCACCGCTGATGTCTCTTACACTGAGCTGCTTTTGATGCCTGGGTTTGCCCCTCTTCCTGGTCTCAAACACACAAAGCAGGATGGCTGGTTTTGTTATTTTTGTATGTGCAAATATAATTCATATTCAAGCAAAATTATTTCCTTTAAATTACTATTTATTTTGTTCATATAACATACCTCTTAGTTAAGCTCTAGTATTAAAAAATTGCAAAATAATATTTATAACTGAAATATGCCGGTCATTTCATGTACTATCCCCCAAATCCTTTTTTACATTCTGGTGCTCCTATGGGTTTCTGCTGCTGCTTTGAATTAGCCTCATTTCAGGTACCCACTCTTAGACCAGGTAAATGCCTGCCTCATTTTCAAAAGTCGTTTGAAATATGATCTCTGTTCCTACTTTTGCATGCACATATGGCTCTCAGAAAAGATGGTTTGGCTCCCCAAACATTTGTAGTAGAACTTTGTCTTTGTTCTACTAAACACTCTGAAATCTGTGAGTATATTGATATCTTCTTCCATTCTCATAGATTGGTATATTGATATCTTCTTCCATTCTCATTTAATATCTGACATTGGTGTGGTGTCTTGTGGATTGGCAAATACTTTGGGAAATTTCCTAAGAAATTACCTGAATTTGAGCAGACTTACTCTATTACAATGTTTTCGGTCCTTGTTATTCTTCTATGTATCTTAGGACTAATCTTGTAATTTTACTGTTACAATCAAAAGAAGGTTTGACTTTTAAAGAATTGATTTCCGTGTTGCTAGAGACAAAAATTTTGTAGGCTGCCATGCTTAATATTTTCATTATGCTGAAGGAAATTATCTACTTAGTTATGCTCTTTTAAGTGAACTTTAAAAATTTTTTTAACCCCTAGATTCTGATCTTTCAGCATGCCAACACCACATTTAGGGTGAAAACACCATAACAAGGGTGAAAAGAAACAAAAAACCAGACTTAGTCTCCCCATTCCTCCTTCATTACATGGCACTATATCTCTCACATGCTGTTTTTTAAAAAGTACAGTTCCCCAAGGCTATCACTGCAGTGGATGCCCAGAAATGCTGTGCTCTATGTTCATTAACCCATGTTTAAAACTACAGAGAGCACTGAGCAATAATCTTTGGAATTTGACTGGGGGCATTGCTTCTCACCTGTGTCAGAAGGCTATGTTATAGACCCCAATGACTTCTGAGGTCCTGATCTGCAACTCAGAGACATCTCATCTATGACAAAGTCTCAGCACAAGCCCCTTCTCAGAAAAAGGAGAAGCTGTCTCACATGCCAGGGGGGAAGAATGGGCAGTCTTTGAGTTGAGCAGTGTCTGCATCAGGGTTATGGTGAAACACAGCTGCGCACACCCACAGATGAAGCTTGTTTATTCCCTTCTACTGCTGGAGAGGGACACTCTAAAGCAGGCACAGCTGCTCACAACAGGGATGATCACTGGAAGTCTGACTGCTTCTTGGCTTCCCCAAGGTTTCCATTTCAGAGGAACAGGGGTTTGTCCCATCCCAAACCACTCTTCTCCAGGATGGTAGTGGTCTAACTTTTCATGTGCCACATGAAAAGGAGATTTCTTCAAATTCTTAGTGTATGATTAGTCTGTCTGCTCCCCAGGAAAGCCAAGACCCTTGTGCCTGACCAGTCTGTCAGGGTCTCTTTATGGGCACTCTTCACTGAGTGCTTCACTAGATTGGAGGGAGGCTCAACTGACTTGTTTGGGGTCATGTGCCAAACAGAGACACCCCTCTTGGGTCTCCACACCTTTACTCACTGCCAGCAACTGCTGGTGCCTTTGAAGGACTCACATTAGCAGTTTACAGAAAACCCTTTTTTATTAATGAGATTGTGGCAGGTTAAGGTTTGAGGACTGATGGTGATAGTATCTCTCTGCAAAAACATATTTAAAGCAATCTACTAATTCAATGCAATGTACTAACGAGCTCTAATCACTCCTAAAAGCCAGCTCAAGACAATCATTCAGTGTGCACAGACTATGGTTCTTAAGCTTCCTCTATGGTTGAGAAGACAGGCTCAGCCTGCTGACTGATCCCGGAAGTATTCCATCATACGATGGAGTCTTCCCCAACTTTTCCCCATTCTAATTTTTATATTATTTCTTTATGTTGAGGTGGATCTTGACTGACTTGAATCATACATGTTACCCATTGAGGGGTGGTTGTATCTTGGTGCTGGGTGTCTCAGGATAGTACCTGAGATAACCTTGGGATGGAGACGTGTCAGTCCAAGGAGAGTGATGGCCCCACAGTTGCTGATTCAACAGCAGGACAACTTCTTTTATCTCCCTTGATTTTCAGCTGCTGTGTGTCTTATCAGCTGGAAGTACCACTGACTTCCCTCCTGTGCAAGGGTTTATGCAGAGCCTGACCACGCTGTCTCCACTCTACCCTGATTAGTTGCCCTTAGATTATATTTTATGTGGGAGATCAGGTAGGTTGACCCTGTTCGGTTTCAGGGAGTAACAACCTCTTTTTCCCTTGTAAGTTCTGTACTATTTTCTATTTACCTCCACTCATCTTCCCACACCATGACAATGCCTCTGAGACAAAGGTGTTTCTCACTTTAAAGCTTTTTGTCCTCTCCTGGAGAAACAGACTCTCTGTAAGATTGTACAGAACTTCATTGCATGGGATACAACCAGTACCTGTTCTCAAGCTTTCCTCTAAAGCAGAGAACATGAGAACTCTCCTTTTTCCTTAATGGGAGTTGTAACTGGGATATTGTCACAAGCCTAAGATATTTATATCTCAGGTTTATAGTCCTGGGCCAAAGTCCATGTTTTAATCCAGCTCTGGCTCATGGCAGTGTTCCAGATAAGAAGTAAATTTCTTTGCTAGTGAACACTTCCACTTTTATTTATTTATTTATTAATTCTTTTCAATGAACGATGATGAAACAGAACTAAAATGACAACATGATTCTTTCTGGTCAGGGAATTTGTATCACTATTTTTTTTTTATGAGTAGAAACACCCTTGAGATATTTTTTCATATCCACCTGCCTTTCAGAGAGCTGCTAGATAATGTAGTATCCCACCCAGTATCCTCCCAGGGTGGTTTTAAATATTGATGAGGCAGGAGAAATACATGCAACAGCTAGGCTATTTTCAGAAGCTTAAAATTGAAAATGAAGACCTAGAAGCAAGAAGAATTTTGGTCTCAGAGTTCAATGATAGAACATAATAGAGATTCCTGGATTCAAATTTAAATGCAATAAGAGCTTTATATTTAAAAAGCCCTTTACGAGCAGTGCCTTGACATTATCTGATTTGCTAAGATCCCTGTTCCAACTGACATGACTTCTATGAGAATGGAGAATTTAGTTTTAACCGCTCTAACACTCAACTAGTTACCTTCTAAGTGAAGGAAAAATGAAAATGGTAAAGGGGTGGGGATGGGTGATGGGGAAAAGTTGAAAGCCTGTTATGCAGAGGGTTAGAATGGAAAAGCTCAAGTTTTATTCTGGTCAGATTTCATGGTTTAACCCCAGCTGGCAGCTAAGCACCACACAGTCACTTTGTCACTCCTGCCCTGAAGAAGGATTGGGGGAAGAGAAATGGAAGGGTAAAAGCATTAAATCTTGTGGATTGAGTTTAAAACAGTTTAATAATTGAAATAAACTTATTATTACTACTAATAATAGAAAAATTGTAATAATAATTTGTAATGAAAATAGCAAAGAGAAAGAAATAAATCACAAGAAAGTCACAGAATGCAAATAGAAAAACCTGGTCGCAACCAACCCACCAATGTCCAATCACTGACTGAGCAGAGGCCTCCACCTCAACCTTCTCGCACCTGTCATTGCTGAACATGACACTGTAAAGTACGAAATACCCCTGAGATCATTTGGGGTCAGCTGTCCCAGCCTCCTCACCGGTCAGGCAGGGTGAGGAGCAAAAAAGTTTTTGACTCTGTGTAAGCCCTGCTCAGCAATAACTAAAACTTCCCCGTTTTATCAACTCTCTTTCCAGCACAAATCCAAAATACAGCCCCATGATAGCTACTATAAAGAAAATTAACTTCACACTTCATACCAACCAAAACCAGCACATCAGAGACTCAAAGATATGTGATTTCAGAAATGTGCTTTTATTCTCAAATAATATAAGAGTTTTTCATTGCAGCTGCTTAAATATTTGAACTGCTTTGAAAGGTTTTATGTGTATAATCCTATCCATTATAATGAATAAAATGCCTTTCTCTCCTTCTTTTTTCTCTCTTTTTTTTTTTTTTTTTTCCAAAGGGATTTAAGTTTAGCATTGAAAAGGTCTGCTTGAAGTTCCTTTCAACTGCAACTTATTATATAATATCTCATATATGGACCTACATTTATCTCAGGAACTTCTTTCCTCTTTTCATGAATTATGTCTGGAGTTCCAACCCTAAATATCACTCTTTCCTTCTTTCTCAATCTTGTGCACTCTGTATATCATGGTCTGTCTTTCTCATCTTTTGAAGGCTTACTGCCTTTCTTTTGAAGCTGGTTTTGTTCTTTAAACAATACAAAAATCCACTGCTTCTGGTGCCTTTTCTTTTTGAAACTGTTCTGTAGATTATATTACTTTCAGCAGGTATTTCATGTGAAATAATAGTACAAAACTACACTAATACTAGATCAAGAAAACAACCTATAAAATGTTGCTTATCTGTTTGTTTTTGTAGTTATTTTGTTTGTCTGGTTTTTGTTGGGTTTTTGTTTTTTTGTTTTTTGTTGATTTTGTTTTTATGGGGGGGTTTTGTTTGTTTGTTTATTTTCTTTGCTCCTTCTTCCAATCTCTCTCTCTTTTGGCCTGGTACATTCCATCATCCATTTGTCATTTTAAAGTTATTGTGCTTTTAACTGTTATGTGTGAGTCATTAGTTATTCAATATCATGTTCTCGCTGCTTGGGTAGCTAAGTTGAATGAGGAGTTTACATGTTGCATGTGATAAAATTCTGATCTAGCTATCAAAGTATAACACTGACATCTCTCTGCCTGCCAGTTCCGATGAGGAAGGTTTATAGTGAAAAAAAATCTCCTCCAGTTCCTTCTTAACACTCTTTTTATCAAGTTGTCTATTCTCCTTGGTTCTCCTTTGTGCTCCTGCTTCTGCTGCTGCCACACTTAATGCTGCTCAGCTTCTCTAGGTTTCACACAGATCCCTTCTGTGCCCATGTCCTGTGTCCTTTTCTGGTGTTATGTGCACTTCAACACTAATCCCTTTCCTTTTAGTGACTATGCATCATCATTTCTTTACCTGTGGTTCCTCCTGCTCCCAGTGAGAGTCAGTGAACATTTTAAAGACAATGCTTTCTACTGGTTTTCCAAAGGGCCCAGGTGACAGTCAGCCTTCCACATGGATTTCTTCAGGAAATTCTCTGAAGATTTGAAGGAAGAAATGCCAGTTCATTATCCAGCAGCTCTCTGAAAGGCAGGTAAATGTGAATATGAATAAGTGTCTCAAGTCTGTTTGGCAGCTGGAAAGGGGGGTTGACACTGGAAAAAGGTGCCAACATGATTATCATCACTTTTACACTGTCAAAAGTTGTTGGTAAACATAAGAAAGTTGAGGCTGGGGGAATTGCTAGCAGAGTTCAATTTTCCTAATAATCAGGGCTGCATATCCAAGGCCGTGGATATCCAAGACAAACATAATATCGCTCCTTGACACCTACTGTTCGCAGCCATGGCTGTTATGCAACAATGGGTTCAGCTTTCATTTACATCTATGCTGTGGCACATTCCTGCATCATTCATATATAATTCCCTGCTATGTGGACAATCACACTGTCTGCCAAAGTCTGATTTGACACTTAACTTTAGATCCCATATGTTGTCTGGCACTTTTTATGAAAGAAAAAATTTGCTTGCAGCAGGTAAGAGCAGACTGCACTGAGCAATTGAGAATCCCAGTATGATTCTCACTTTTAATATTGATTTTCTTTGTTTTGTTTTTCTCTATGGAAATCCCTTAGCTTTAATAAGAGTTGTGTTTTTTCCTAGATAAGACCTCACCTTCACTAAAGAATAGCCTTTTAAAAGAGGTAATTTTAAGACAGAGCTGTGTGTACTTTTCTTCCCCTTTTCCACGTAAGGAGTACAAAGCATAGGAACAAACAGGAACAAAGATGGTTCATTGACATCAAATTGCAGTTCATAAGCTGTCTGCAGGCAGATGCCCCAAATCATAGCAGTGCCACCATGGGACCTTGGCACCTGTGCACTTTAGAGACTCCAGAGCACCTCTCACCATCCAGGTCAGACAGATCCTTTTACCCACAGGTTCTTTCAGAAAAGATGTGAATCTGATTCTGAGTGACTCAGAGACCCCTTTAAGGATCAAAACATGTTATTTTGACTTTGAGTGAGGGTGCCAGACTCAATCATGATGTCATGATTCCAGAGTTGCCAGTAGAAGCCAGTCATTTTTGCGCAATTTGGTGACAAAGAAGAATCCCTGGTCAGGAGAATTATCCCCTTCCCCGCCCCCTGCCCCCTAAAAGAAACCACTAGGTACATATTATTAGGACCTGATTTCTCTAAAGCTGTGCTTATATCAGTGTATTAAGGAGTGCCAGGGCAGTGCCAGGCAACCATCTACACTGCTGAGGCACTGGAGGGATCCCCGGCACCACTTTGACAGTCACGAACTGAACTGCCTTTCAGAAATTCCCAGGCACGAAGGAGGCATCACAGCTATCATCTTCTACAATAGGCAGATTGCATGGAATCACTCACCTTGAAAGTAAAACTACTCTGGAATTGTGGACAAGGCATGGTCAAAGACATATCTTGCTACTGTGGATGTAGTCCTAACATTCCCAGGGCCAGTGCTGAGGTATCCAAACAGAACTCCCCTGAGAAATTCACAGCTTGTTTACACAGAAAATTCAATTTTGTGTTAGACTAACATTCCCTCATAATGTCACATTCATCCTAGGTTTTGCCAATCTGTTCTTATTCTGACCTAGTATATGCAATTTTCAACATTTAGTTAAGGTCATACCAGAAAAAAAAAAAAAAATCATTGTATTTAAATCAGAGCATACACATGTGCATGAATTTAGAAAAACTGATCTAGAATATTTTAGTAAAGAATAAACCCCTCTCCAGCTCTCCAAAGAGACACAAGTACAGACAAACCCCGCATTCCCCATCTGTCACTAATTCTAAAGGCTCTCACCATGACACTCTTCCATCTGAGAGTTTTTTTACAAGAAGACTTGTTATCACCTAGTAAAGTTAATAATTGCCTGTGCAACTGACCTTGAGTATTAAAAAAAAAAAAAAAAAAAAAAAAAAAAGTTTAATATAGTGCTAATTTTTAAAAGAATTGCGTGTACCCTTTTGTTTAACTAAAAGCAATTCCTTAAAGAACAAGATTATCTGGGACATTCTGTGGTAAGTAAACTTTGTCTTCAGATGAAGACTTTGCCACTCTTACAAGATCTGTTCCCTATTCTTAATCACATGGCTGCTAGAAGAATTAAATTTTCTACAGAAAGGTTCAGTGATCTCCCTGCTCAGTGAGCAATTATCACTGCCTGAAAACTGTGATGTTAAGCACAATTTGTGGCATTAAAAAGGGTAAGCACTTCACCAAATTGTGGTGACTTCCAAGAGTCAAAACTATCATTGCTTCCCACTATTCAAACCTGGAAATGTTCAGTTGAAAAGCAGAAAAGGCAATATGGAAAAAATTCCTAAATTCATAAGCAGTTTCTCTTTTAGCAGCAGCGTTCTCAGTTAACTTAGAACTTCATATGCCCCTTCTCATCTTCACCCCATTCAACTACCAGCTGGATACCTCATGAAACCCACAGCCTTTCCTATCTCACAGCTCTGTGTGAGATTGACCAGACTAACACACTGACTTTCTTCTACTCTCTCTCTCTGTGATATATCTTAAAGATCTTTTTTCATCCTAGAGTCAGATCTCAGTCATGGGGTTGCAACCCACAGGGGTTGATCCTTTCAGAGCCAAATGGGCCAGTCTATTTCTACAGATTTCTTTAAAATCCTAAGTAAGAGAAGTCTTAGTATGGGAAAATTCCTTTTTTCCAGAGGAGAAAAACCAATCTGAGAAGCAGGTAATGGGGAAAACACTTAAATCATAAATTAATCATTTAGGCTTCCTCTTCCATCACTGAAGTGAGATTTTTTACATCTGAAGACTGAGTTACGGTTATGTTAGACACCTATTCTGGCGCAGGATGACCCCTCTAAAATGCTGATTTTAGGTGAGCTGTATTCCAGTGCATGAGTGCCGTTTCTAGAATTCAGACCAAAATTAAATGATCAGTTATGTTTGTTGAAGTATGTAGTGGTGGAGTCAAGAAATATTTAACCAATAATTTTATGCCAAGGAAAACATTTGCTTTATAAAAAGCTTACAGTAAGGAGTTTTAAATGTCTTATGTTAAAGGCTGGAGTATTTATTTAGTTTGTTTTTTTTTTTTAATGCAGTTTTACTTAAAATATAGCCCACAGATGATGCCTAACCTTCAACTATCCCTTTACATGTTCTAAGTTGTGAAACACTTGTCAAATTAGTTTGTCTCCAGTTAATTAAAATGAAACATAAGCAGACCAAAACATTTTCTAATTTGCAGTTCTGCTCCTTAAATCGGTATTTTTGAACAATATGAACTGTGTGGTTTAATTAACAGGGAATAAGGCTCTTCAGTTTGGCCCTGTATCACATCTTGTATAAAATAGTGTTTCTAATCCTGCATTAATTTACTCCCCACCATGACTAGCACAGTTCAAAGACAAAAATTAATATTTCCAGGGCTTAGCTATGCACAGTTATCTAGGCTCCCATCTTTTAATCTTGATTTCCACCCACGCCACAGCTTCACAAGCAAGAGGATTAAGAAAATAGGACAGTGAGTGTATTACTATCATTGTATTCTAACGCATATGGAAGTTACTGGAGGATAATACAGTACTTTTTCTAACCTCAGCCTACTCCAAAATGTGCTCTTCAAGTCACATTTAAATGTCCCACTACGTATGCCATTGTTTTGTCCTTGCACAGTCCTTGACAGCAACGGGAAATGGTTTGCAAATTTTGATTCCAACTCTTACAGAGGGAATTGACCTAAGAAGTAAGAATCACGAAGGATTTTTCCCATTCCTACCCACATGGCTCCTCTCAGATCAGTCCTTAGGTGAGACATCTCAGTGGGATGTGGTATCCATATGGGGTTACAGAAAGTCACTTTGCTTGCAGATGTTAGTGTAAACACTGGTTCTAATGTTCACATTACTTCTCATTGGGAAGATACTGATCCCCTGCACCTGCAGATGATGTGTTGGCAGCAAAACTGGTGTGCCTTCTGGAATGGTTACCAGTCCTATTCAGTAGCCAGTCACAATTTTTGGAAAAAGGAAGTGAAGTTCCCTCGGATTGGTAATGCAGTGATGATAGATTTCCATCCTATTATCACTGGACCAGTTAAAGAATACAGTACCAGTGAGGTAGAAAGGTAAGATTTTCTCTCTGAAACACTTTTTTTCACGAGGTTCATCCTTGTCTGGGAAAATGTGTGACCTCTGTGACTGGGTCTGAAATATTTGTATGTTGTTCTCATGTTAGCATGTGAGCCAACAGTGCTTTATTGGTGTAAGTAGACAAAAAAGATGGGAGAAGGGGGATGAAGGCCATAAAATTTGGTTCACTTCAGAAGAATAGTGACTATGTCCTATTTTTAGACATTCATTGTTGTCAGTGACACAGCTGCATCTTGCTGCTGCCACCTGTGTGGAGAAGAGTTCAGGCACTCAATCTCATTAAATTTAACTATGGCTCCCTAAGATTCTTCTCCTTACCATTCCAGTCAGTGGAATGCTTAATTAAAGGCAAGTTCTCATTATTGTTTGATTCTTTGAAGTTGCTATTCTACTGAGATATATCTCTATCAGCAAATATAAAATTAACGTTCATGCCTGTATGCTCCATTAAACAACTGATGCAGAACTGTAACCACTTGGCCTAACAAATGGATTCTGCGTATTCTATCACATTACAGAAAGAGAATCAGATGGTATTTAGAAAAATAACAAAAAAGGACCAGCAACAAAGCTGGTTAGCAATGGACATTAGGACTGAACTTTTAATTTTTTATTTTTTTTTTTTATAATTTGGACATAGGACCAATGTGGGATCCTAACAGAAACAGAGAAAACATGACATACGTGACTTCATTTGCATGTTCTTAATTCAAGAAGTAAAAAGAAGATGTTTTTTCACTGATGTTTTGGGCTAAGTTACATCACCTCACAGGGCATGACTTAGGTGTAAACTTATCATAGAATCACAGAATATGCTGAATTTGAAGGCACCCACAAGAATCATCGAAGTCCAACTCCTGGCCCTGCACAGGACACCCCAATAATTACATCATGTGCCTGAGAGTATTGTCCAAATGCTTCTTAAACTCTGTCAGGCTTGGTGCTGTGACCAGTTCCCTGGGGAGCCTGTTCCAGTGCCTGACCACTCTCTGGGTGAAGAACCTTTGTCTGATATCCAACCTAAACCTCCCCTGACACAACTCCAGGCCCTCTGCTCCTGTCACTGGTCACCACAGAGAAGAGATCAGTGCCTGCCTTTCCTCCTCCCCTCACGGGGAAGTTGTAATTGCAATGAGGTCTCTCCTCAGTCTCCTCCAGGCAGAAAAGACCAAACCCTCAGCCACTCCTCACACAGCTCCCCCTTAAGGCCCTTAACCATCTCTGTGGACACTCCCTAATAGCTTAATATCTTTTTTATATTGTGGTGACCAAAACTGCACACAGGTTTCAAGGTGAGGCCATGTACACACACAGTTACTTTGCAGTTCATCATTGGCACCGTTTGCTGTGCTGCAGTCTTTGTCTTGTCTGAGTTGAAGTACCTGCTCCAGAAATGTCTGGCTTTACCTTTACGTTGTATCTGCTAGACCTTTGAGGATGTCTCAGATACCATGAGACTTTTGAAACAGTGCTAAGGACTTACATGTAGTTGACTGAATCAAGTCCTTACGAGCAGCTGCAGAAGCACAGCTGGCACGTAGTAACTTAATGCACCAAACCTTATTTATTTCACTCAACATTGGAGAAACATCTTATCCATATTAAAGTCTCATTATTTTCAGTGCTTCTGCTTTGTTAATAAACAGAATATTTTTTTTCTCAATTAAAAGAAAATACTGCAATCAAAGTTTAATGATTTAGCATCCTCCAAAAGTGCATACAGGTTGATAATTTTTGAAACTTCTTCAAAAGACTTCAGTCTTTTTGAGTATGATTCTTGAATCCTTCATCTATTTTTAAATTACTCTAATGTATTGTCTCCAAAGCCAAAAATTACCTCTTTGTGATCTACACTTAACCACAGCATGCAAGATGTTGGAGCTGATAATAACCATACAAAAATAGGCATTTTGTGTCAGAACTGAGATACAGTTATTCCGCTATTTTATCTCTGACAGTGACCAACTGTTATTATCTAGGAGATGGCATTAGGCAGCAAATACTCATACTTCCCTAAAATACTCTCCTTGGCTCCAACTGTTTATAGAAGCAGATCCATTTAGATGACTCAGTGACTTGCAGAAACAGAGAGCTGTCCTTGTAAACAGTAGCCTGGGCAGATTCTCCACCCTGTGTGAAAGTTTCTCTCTTTAATTTCTTTTTTTTTTTTTCATTTTCCCACTTACTAGTTTCCTTGAGGTTCATTTCCGTTAAGTACTTTGGTTTTGTACTACAAAAGGCAACAAACACTTAATCCCCATCCATCTTCTTTAGGATATCTGTGGTTTTTAGGTCTCATTAATATCCTCCTGGACTGTTTGCAGGTTGAAAAAACCTGCCCTATATAGGATGCAGAGCCTGTTCCAGACCCTTCCTCACCCTTTTTTCTCCTCTGAAAATTTCTATTCACCTTTTTTTTTTTTTTTTTTTTTTTAGGTAAAGGTGAGCAGGGGTGAGAATATCATACTCTCCAGAAGATGGGCACACATTGTGGACCTGTATAGTGGCATAATTATGTTCTTAAGTTTATTTTTTTCTCTAAGTCTGAATATTCCACTTGCTTTGTTGACACTGCTTATCAGTAAGTTAATATTTTGATCAAATTATGTACTGTAACCACAGGTCTTCCTCCTGAGTGATAACAGTCCATTTGAAACCAATAATTTTCCATTAAAGTTTGGACTTTATTACGGCTTGAGCATCACTTAAAATTTATCTGCACTGAATGTCATCTGTCATTCTATTGCTTCATTATTCAGTGTTGTAATATCTTCCAGAAGTCGTCAGCTGCCCTTTCTTCCCTTCCATAAATCACTGAATACCATCAATGAACTTTATTGCCTCATTATTCACATCCCTTTCCCAGGACAGGCACTGGGGAACTCCACTGCTGACCTACCTGTACCATAAATCTGATTAATTACTGCTATCCTCCTTTTCCTAGCAATTAAAAAATTATTCTACCAGACAAGGAGTTCCTATTTTATATCACAGCAGCTTAATTTTGGTAAGGGTAATTAGTGAGTTCCCTCAATGCCTTTCTTTGGCATTTTATTCTGTACCTTTTGGAGTCCAAATAAATGTATTAATAAGTCCGCATATTTATTGGTTTTTCAAAGTACCCCAGTAGGCACGTAAGATGTGAATTCTTTTCCAAAGACTGCCTTGGCATACACCCACTACTTATCCGGGTGTCCATCAATTCTAGACATCATTAAAGGATCTGCTGGACGTCACACTATTACTATATAGTTTCTGGAGTTTCCCTTGAAAGATCTATTGGCTTCATATTAATGAAATTCCAGTTTTCTGGAGCTTCTGCACTTCAAGTATATTGATCATATCTAGCCTATTCAATTTGATTTATAATGATCACATCAGATTTCTTGTACATGAAATTCGTGTAATATTTTTGTTATGAAAAGACTGTTAAGTTATACAAGATAGGATCAGTCATTAGATTCTATTTATTGCTTCACTTTTTCAGTAAACAGGGTACTTCAGTAAGGAAAAAAAATCACAATCCATCCCTTTTTAAAATTAAAAGATCCATTAACATAATCTCTGTGAGACTTTATTTTCAGTAGTTCTGAATTCTCTCTAGCTCATGGGCTACTTTATATACCTATTAGCATAAACCAGTATGTTCTTCTGTCATTCGCTGCTCAGTGTTTAGCGTTTTCACTTAATCAGAGAGAAAAAAAAATGACAAAAGATTCCTTGAATAGAGTTTACTGCAGAAGTGTAAAAACCTGACACAAAAAACATTCAAATACATTTTAACTTCACCCAGTACAACAGCATATAGCCTACTTAATAAATAAATGATAATTTCAAAACCAGGGAAGACCTACTCTATTTAGAGCTATGAAATCAGGCCTTCATTGACTCTCGCTTAGCACTGTCCTTGCATTGGGAAACAACATTAAAAAAAGTGAAAACAATAGCATTTTTCAAATTAAAGTAAATAACTTATTTTTTTTCACAGTTGAAGTACATTATGCTTCTGAAGATTGGTACTTTTCCAGCATAACAGTTTTCCAACCCATTGATCTGATATTGACTTTTAATTCAATTTGGTGCTCTTGCAAATATGGAGTTAATATCAAAAGTATGGTCCTTGATAAATGTGGAAATTTGAGAAAACTCCACCTCAAACACACTTAATATGATTTTAGAAATCAAGTCAGCTTCTGTCTTTGGCAACACTTGCTGAGGAGGCTATGTTTTTTAGAAAGAGGTGTGAAAGTAGAGTGAAACATACTGGAAGCCACCTAGGATCACAGGCCTTTTTTTTTTTTTTTTTTTTGAGTAATCTACATTACACATTGTTTAGGTTGGATTTGGCCAATAGTCTGAGTTTTGAGTGTGGCACTGTGATCTTTGGCTACAGAAGGAGCCATGCTCTATTGTACAGATGTCACATTTCATGCCAAAACCATCTATTTCTTATTGACAATTTTTTTTTTTTTAATAGAATCTGCTAACCACACTAGGTAAAGAAACCTGGATGTGCATTATTAGGTTATTTGATAGATAGAGTGATCATCTCCACATACTCAGGGGAGCCCAGAGCACAGAATCCAGCAACTGGAATGGGACTATCACAGGCCCATATTTCTGGACACCTGCAGCTGGAGAGATGGGAGTGTGTGGTTACATGTGTCACTGAGTGATTGGCAGCACTAAGCAGGACTCAGTGGTGAGAAGGTAAGAAGTTTAGGAAGCAGATATTGAAGCGGTTGTAAGGCTGGGACAGGCTGAGGTTCCAGAAGGCCTGAGAGTTGGCTACCAGAGGGACCAGGAGGTTCAAGCCAACAACTGGAGACACTGTAAGGTCAGGGGATAAATTGAGAGGCCCATTTGCATGTGTGCATCTTTGCACATGAGGGAACTGGAGACTGGAGGACTCAAGGGGCAGTTCCTAGGATGGCTGAGTGTATAATACCTGTTGCCAGCGGTTTCCACAGTGTGTGATCCTGCATGTATTTCCATCCATATGCACAAGCACCTGGAATGGGGAAGCAGCACTGCAGGGTCTCACACTCAGGGGTCAACAACTGGGCAAACTGGGAGGCAGGAACAACTGCTGGCTGGGGTAAGTGTCTGATTCCAGCTGTGGGAAGGATCCACACTGCATGTACGTGTAGATTTCCCACAGACAGGCCCTCATCCTGATCAGTGGAGAAGAGAAGAGGATAAGGCCATGTGTGCTACTTGTGTTTGAGTGCTGAGTTGACCCATCTGTGCTGATCCATGTGTTCTGTCCTGTTTAGATGTGTTGTATATACATGCTCTGTGTTTCTGTGCTTCCCGGGAACACGAGCTCAATTCTGCTCCCGAGTGGCCTGGGGCATGGAGCTACAGTAATCTCATGGCTACCAGACTATCAGATTTGGCTCTCCTGATGCATCTTGCAGGTTTTTTTGTTTAGATTCATTGTAAAAGAAAAAGCCTCTAGTTTAAACTATTGCTTTTGGTTCTCCTATTACTTGTAGATCAAAAGGCACCTCCTGAAAAACTGCTAATCCCACCCTAAAACGGATTTCAGAGAGAAGAGGTGGATTGTTATCTAACGTGTCTCTCCTTCAGAGATACTATAAGCAGGCTGGACACCTAACTGTTTGGTAATTAAATTTAGGTACAACGAGTCCTACCCAGCAAAGCAGAAAAGATTTACAGTCTATAAAAACTTTTCCTTCACCCTCCAATTTCCCAAATCATTGGTTTTAATAATGTGTAAAATCAGATTGGTACCAAAAGGTACTTCTGTAGTGATATGGTGCTGTAAAAAGGATATCGTAACTGTTCTCTCTTCCAGACCAGTGAACTGTCATAATGGCCTAATGTCTGTCCAAGGTCCATATCAGGTAAGAAAGAATCCCACGGGCCTGAGCTGTCAGAGCAAATAATATATAAAAAGCTGTTTAATCCTCATGGGAAGAGTGTTTGGATAAAAACATCTTCCTTACATAAATGGCCATTTGGAGAATAATAACCTCAATTTTACCTTATTCATAGTTAAGAAACTAAGTTTTCAGGGGCAGGGTTTTGTTTTGGTTCGGTTTTTCTAAAAATAGACTTTTTTTTTTTTTTTTAAAAAAAAGCAGTAACCAGTTTTAACACTGCAGAAATCTGAATTCTTTGGATAGCAGACTAAAAAAGCTTTCATAAAATACTTTGTGAATGTAATATGACCAAAAATTAATCCAGAAGAATACATTTATTGCACTTTGATATTACAAAGATAGTTTTTTTCAGACTCCAGTTGAGACAATAGACTCCTTGTGATGGATGAAGTACAGAAACATGATCTGTGTCAGATGGAGATCCACTGAAGTAAGGAGATTATCTGTACTGTGATTTCTTTTTCTAAAACTATGTTAGGATGTACATGTTCCTGAATCCCATCAGCTGAGCTCAGCCTCAGAGCTGTGATGATCTCTCATTTCCCATTTCAAACGTGGCTGTCTCCATGCCAGCCCTCGACAACCTTACCCCCAGAATATACACATCAAAAAAGCTGAGATAGAAAAAACATGACAGAGAGGAAGCATCTTGGAAATAACAAGGTGACCTAAGTGAATTTCACATAAAGTCTAATTGTAAAATTTGGACCATGAAATCTGCATCATCAGATTTACTGTCACAAAAGCAATTTTCTCTGAACAATTACTGGTTTCAGCCTCATTAGTCCTGCCTCCATTAATTTTCTCAATACCTACATCCACCACAGGAAGCTGCTGATGAATATACTATGAGAGAAAGGTGTTTGTGGACAGGGGGTGTTTAAGAAGGAAAACAAAGACGAAACAAAGACTAAGATAATAAACCATCCAGATAGCAAAAGAGATGTAAGGTTCTAAAAGAAATTCCATCATTTCCATAGATGATTGCTTTTCTCTGCAGTTTAGCATCCTTTCTATCTTGCCAGAACTGAAATGCCAAAGAGATACTGCATTAGAGTAAGAAGTAAAAAGGACTTTTTGTGAAATGGTACCAGAATTGTAATAGAACAAACCCCACGTTATACTCAAATTTCTTTTGTTATAGAATGTCCCAAAGCACGCTGATGCTGGGTCGAGGTCTCAGGGCTGTCCCAGGTGAAAAAGCAAATGAATTCACGGCATCTGTACCCTGTAAGTGGAGCTGTTTGTGCAGAGCCTTGTGAAGCAGACGGGTTGCACCTTTGTCTGTTGGGGCGTGTCCAGAGAATGGCAACAGAGCTGGTGAAGGGTCTAGAGAGTAAGTCATATGAGGAGTGGCTGAGGGAGCTGAGGGCATTTATTCAGGAAAAAAAGGATGGTCAGGGAGGCCTTATGACTCCCCACAACCACCTGAAAGGAGACTGTAGCCAGTTCTGGGGCCGGCCTCTTTTCCCATGCAATTGTGGATACAACTAGAGGAAACAAACTGAAGCTGAACCAGGACATGTTCAGGTTAGACATCAGGAAGAATTTCTTTACTAGAAGGATTGTCAAGCATTGGAAAGGGCTGCCCAGGGAAGTGGTGGAATCACCATCCCTGGAGGTGTTCAAGAAAGGACTGGATGCGGCACTTGGAGCCAGGGCTTAGGTGATGTGATGGTGTCAGTCAAAGGTTGGACTTGATGACCTTGGAGGTCTTTTCCAGCCTTGATGATTCTGTGATTCTGTTAGTTCCTATGTAGATTCAAGGTAGTTCCTAATGGTACTTGGTCCTATTTAATGTTGAATTCAATCGTTAAAACAACTTATTGTAAAATCCCACCTGATCCTGCCCAGCAATATGTTGTCATGGAAACTTGAATCTATCTAGTCATTAATAACTTTCTGCACATTGGAACTTAAGTGCAATATTTTTCCAGGTTGAATCAAGCTGAAAGTTTCTCATCTGACAACAACACCAACAGAATTTATGAAGAACTGTTTCATTAATGGTCTGACAATGTTTAATGTGAACATAATTTAATAACCATAACAAATGAAACTATTATGTAACTAATATCCAAATCATTATATGCTATAAGAATTATATATTATGTACTTTTAACAGCATCTATAAATATATGATATATCTATATATAATATACAATTATATTTGCTTTTTATATTTAATAAACCCCACATGATTTTATATAACAATATAATTTCTTGACAATTGAAAGTTTGCTCACAGTGATATCTTTATTTGATATCTTTATCTCTTTATATATCCTAATCAATTTTCATAAAACAAGAGGTAACCTTTATTCTTAAATTAAAATATACCTATAATATTAACAAAAGTTTATTTCCTTATTTCTCTACATCCTGATCTTGACTATATAGTGACTGGTAAAAATGTTAGAAAAAGAAACAATTTTTTCAAAGCAAGTAGATTGCTAGTAATATTCAAAGATGAAAGTATGACTTTTATGAGACTTTGTATAATAAAAATGTGCCTATCAAATACTCAGAGACCTATCAGATAAATATCTGGGCTGTTGGATGATAAAACGCTGAAGTTCATATTCTTTTTTACTACTCACAGTCATTGGAACAGCTGGTTGACTTTTTTCTGTTGAAACTGAAGAGAGGAATTTTTTGTCACTTTCATACATTTTAAAATAAATATTCTGTGGGGATAAAATAAAAAAAAAACTTTTCTGTTTTTCTTTGGTTTGATTTGTTTTGTTTTTTAATGAAAATTTAAAAATGAACTTATTCAGAAGAAATCTGAATACTGATGGGTGGAAGACACCCTTTTGATTAAAACCTTGCCAAGCTGCTCCCTGGTGTCATAGTTTATTTGCTTTCCCCGTTGTTCTCCCTCTCTGTTCAGGCTCACTGACCCATACACATCTTTCATATGGTACCTCTTGCTGTGGGACTCTCCTGACATACTGCAGAAGCTCAATTAGAGCAGGAGAAGAAAAGCACAGTGTGCAAAGTGGGCATCCTGATCAGGAAAAATACACATATATACTAAAAATATTGCTGAGAGTACAGTGACTACAAACTGCAAATCCTATAATAACAGAAATTTGAGTTCCAGCCAATGCTTTTGAATAGTTTTCAGGTGTTTGCTTGCTATTTCTAAAAAATCAATGGCTTTAGAAAAAGAAAACCACTTTCGTGATAAGTCCTAGTTGCCATAATAGTAACTTCCATGGCCATACAAATATAAAAATAGACAGAGAAACAAGAAGCCTGTCTTTATTTTTGGTTTTACCACTCACAGTTTGACATGGGGTACATCATATCACTCTGCTCTCCATTTCCAATTCCACATTTGTCTTATGTCTCCTGAGTTGTCCTTCTCTTTTCCTCTGGGTCTATACAATGAGTGAAGCTTCATTTTAGAGAGCTGTGGATTTTAAGGACAGAACACCGATCTGAACTGAGCTCCTGGTCAACACAAGCAATAGGTTTTCACTGGACTATCATTTTTCAGATAAAGTTTGAGTCTAGAGTCTCAACAAGATGCAAAGTCTTTTTTTTTTTTTTTTTCCCCTCATCATTTCCTGCTCAGTTAAGGCTTGTGTCTAAAATTATATTGTCTGGTATCAGCTTCTAGCTTCTAACCATATTCTTATCAACTTTTCTTCCCTATATTAAGTTGGACTATGGCATCAGAAATATCCACCCCCATTGGTACTTCTGGGCTTTGATTAAATCTGGTACTTACTTCTTTCCTTTGAAGAAACTAAATTTAGCTTTTTAAATCCTTCACTAAAAGAAAAAAGGAAAATTCTCAGACCTCTAATCATCCTCACAAGCCTTTTTCTGAGCTTTTCTGTCTAGCATAATTTTTATTGCAGGCTGGCAGTCACTGCCAGTATCCAAAACTGTCACTGTATCCAAAACCTTTCTCTCAGGTAACAGTTCCAGTCATGAAGAATGAAAAGAACTGGATGCCCCTTTGTAATAGGCAATTTACATTTAAACAAGTCCCAAGAGAAGAAAGTTAGTCAAATATGGACATGGTTCAACAAGTCTCAGATCTCAGGTGCACAAAATGGGAGGAATCAGGAAAGACATGATTTTTACCAGAACTGGACATACCTGGAATCTAGGCAGGGCATAGGAGAGGAAAATGTAGCTGCAACATCAGCCCCTATCATTTTCCCACCTAAATCTTTCCTGCTAATAGGAAGGCTCATGGTGTAGTGGCTAGAGGAAGAAACAAAGAATTAGAACCCATTTCTCACTCTGTTGCAGACAGATGCCCCACCTGCCTTACCTGTAAGTTACAAAGAGCCATTACAGGGTGGTCATGTAGTTCTACCTCAGACAAAATGAATACGTACAAATGTGTATAAAATGTGTGGGCTTGACTTTATTACTGGGCTGACAGCACTTCTGTTAAATACTGATATAAGAAACTGTAACCATGCTCTTTGACTACTGAAGTCTGCCTCTCTTTTAATTCCTTTTTATCATGCTTGAGAGTATTTTAATTAATTAGGAAAATATTTATGCCATTTAATATTCTTCCAATAATATTAAGATGACAGAGACAGGTTTCATTTTAAAAAATCTGTAAGCCATAGACATGAAGCCTTCCTCACCTCAAGTCATCCTCATGCCAAAGGCCCGCACAACAAAGAACTGTTTGTATAATCAGTTAACAGACTTACCTGGTATTTATGGATCCTATGGAAAAGTAGATTTTGCTCCCTTCAACATCTATCATTGCTGCATTTTATCTATCTATCATCTATCTGATCTATCTATCTAGTGAATGTGTTATACACACTAAGTGTATACTAAATATCTTGCCATTTATCTTATCCTTATTTGAATTTTTTTTTTTTTTTTTTTTTACAAATCAGTATTTCCATATGCCAGTAAGAAGTTGTATTTGGTTCTCTTTTAAGCTTCTCTGAATATACCTAACGTTCTAGGTGAGATTTGTGGTCTTGATGATCTTTGGGATTCACAGTGCACAAGTAGGGCTCAGAGGAGCCTTGTGCATGAGCTACAGTTCATTTACTGATCAGAAAAAAATCTCTGTCACAGAACTCAGAGACCACAGAAACTGCAAAGGAAAGAGGAATTGGAAGGGACAGAGATTGCTGGTGAGTGTTTATCTGAGGGACTTTTGGACTTCAATTCCATATCTTAGAGCAGCACCAACATTTTCCAAGGAACAGTAGTGATTATCCTGAAAACCACAATGTTTTCCTAGACTTTATTGAGGAAATGTGATTCTTTATCAACGTTTCCTCTGAAAGATTCTACGTAACTAATGCATTGTAAATGAGTAACAACTAGACCTCTGAGTAAGTACCAGCAGTTTCCCCACTCAGAAGCTCTGAGTTCCTGTAATTTTGTGTCTTCAGTACTAAGCGTAGATCTCCTTCATGATTGTCAAAAGGACTACCAACAAGACTATGAGATGAGCACATGTGAATAACACACAAAGCAGTACAGGTCCAATAGTTAGACTAAGAAATTTCTAGGATCAGACAATATCAGAAGCATGAGAAACAGCTGAGTCAAAAAATGGGCAAAAATTTAGAATAAACCACTTAATTGCTAAGCAGACATAAACATAATCTTTGCCTTGTTTAGGAAACAGTGTAGTCATATCCAATTACATTTTTATAGATTACAATGTTTCAGAATATTGACTGAAGTAAAAAAAGATGGTCTTGGCACCCCAAATACTTTCTTTTGTCCTTGAAGAATGGGACTGTAATCCTTTCTGTCTCAGATACAAAAATATTCTTGACATTCAGTTTCTTGAACTTATACAAATTAGGTAAGATTTCTGCACTAAAATGAGTTATTTCTCTCTCAAGAATTTTTCTTTGCATTTTATGTTCACATTTCTTTACACAGCTCTTGTAGATAGCAGCAGCATGCATTTGCTATGTCATATGTACACAGTATGATTTATATTTACTTAAATTTCACTATCATTTTGTTAAGTAAAATTATTTTCAACTTCTTTTCACGGAAATCCAATCTCTATGCGGATTTCTTTCAACTCGTGTGTTACCCAAGTAATATCAGAAGTTCAACAAATCTTAATACTATTATACAGAAAAAAACCCCAACCCAACAGATCTGAGCCTTCCTTGTGGATTAGTTTCCTTTACTGGTAGCAAACACAAATATTTACAGTACAGCTGCATCCATATCATGAATGCTTTGCCAGTCTATTACCAGTTAAAGAGCTTCTATTGTCCATATCTCTGTAGTGTCAGAAGCTGATGCTTTACTGCCCTGTTTTAATTCCTTCTATGTCCTGACTTTATTTAAGGAAAAAAATACGCAGAAAAATACAAAGTCATTCTTTGCTTCTTGTTGAGCAAAATAAAGCACAGCACACCCCCCTTAGAAAAGGAAAAAAATAACTGAATAATCCATATTAAGGACAGAACAAGCCAGGGAACATTGCTGAGAAGGTATAAAGCACATTTTACAGTGTTTTAGAGGTTACTAAAAGTCAGCATAAGAATGTGGAAAAAAAAAAAAAAAGAAACCAAAAACAAAAGAAGAAAGCTGAAAGAAACAGCCTGGCTTATAAAAATGAAGCACAAGAATAGCACAGTCTTGTGGTCTGAGAAACAGTAATGAGCAGGGAGCTACTATGATCTCATGCTGTCTCTAAGTGCAACATCCATCATTCCTCTGTTCCCCAAGTGGTGATGATAACCAGGTATCCAGATGATAAACTCAGCAAGGAACTGATCACTCAGGAAGAACACCTGCAAGGTGGATGCAAACAATTGCTTGGTAGGGATAGAGAAGTTCCTCAGCCAGGAAGTGCTTATGACAAAGTTCACAAGTTCTGCTCCTCAAGTTCTTCTCTGGGCTGTCATGTGAGTAAAAGTTTTTTCATGTTCCAAAATTACAGAACACTGATCACACATTATCCCTTTCTAAACCACTGAAAGCCAAGTCATGCAGTCTCACGTACTCACATGTGGACTCCATGTGATTCAGGAATGTGATCCCAACAGGACCACATTGCAATTAAACAGGTATGAAAGTGCCTCAGCAACCTTCCCACTGACAGATGACTTCATGCTCTCCTGGTAATTCAGAGCTCCTTCACTGAGGACAGCTTTGGAGAACAATGCTTTGGAGAATAGTAACACACCTGAGATCTTCAGGTAACCAGATGCAGTGGATGAAGACAGATTTTCAGAGTCATTAAACTATTTTTCCAGTATTCTGATAAGGCAGAATTCCTTAAAATCAATGCAAATATAAAATATAAGTCCCCTTTATAGAGCCAAGGAAATGCAAGGGGGCTTTACTGTAAAAGGAATCAAGATCAAGGACTATGTGAAGGAGAGCAAATTAAATTAAGCAAATGAAATTGCATAAAATCAAACTACATAAGCGGGGGGGGGGGGGGGGGAGAGAAATTTGAGTAGATGATGTATCTCACCAACAGAAAGGGACCTGTCAAACATCTCCTGATGTCTGAAAGCCTACTCAGCAGAACAGTTTTTCTGGTTCCTTGATTTTTTTTTGCAAAATCCAATCTCCTCCTCTGCTTTGTATCTCCTATCTTCTACCACTCTGAAATGTGCTACTATTCTGAAACAGTTGGTGTTTCTGTTTGCTCTTCTTGAGCAGGGGTGGATGAAACAGAAATGAGGGCTGGGGTGAGAGCAGGGACTGGTGCCTATTTTGCAGGTTACATTTTTGGTGCAGGAAAGTATAAACACCCACAAAGTTCTGTTCTGCTGTACAGGCTGGCCAAGTCTGATTTCTACAGCTTCCTCCTCCTCATGTTTGCCTTTTTCAAAGGCTATTTTTTCCCTTTTATGTGTAAGACAGCAAGTCCATATTGCAGAAGGTGGGAAAAGGCCTTCACCTCTCCAGATTTTGAGTTTTTCAGTTGGATTTTGGTTCGCATTTCAATGCTGTTTAATGGTCTCTAGCTCTTCCAAAAAATGAAAGACTTCTGTCATTCTGAAACAGTAAAGGAGAAAAAAAGCTTCTCACGGTAATGGAAAAATATACTAAATCTTGCAAAGAATGGAAAGCAAGATTTCTTTGTGTCTACCTAACTGAAAAAAACTAAACTGAAGGCAGATTTATTTATTCAGCAACAAGCCTGCTCTGAATCCAATCCTGTCTAGGGCAAAATTCTTGGGTTTTCCGCTGTAAATCTAATAAAAGTCTGAAAAAGCAAATGGCATGTCTCCAGGGTTACATCAGCATCAATGAAACAGAATAAGTGAACTACGTGTAAAGGTGAACTAAAATGGTTTTATTTCTACAACTAGAAGTACATTTGGAAGGGGTGAATAGGGGGGAGATATCTTGCTAAATTATTCCCTGGGGAGGCAAGAGGCAAATATATACATACAACCAATAATGTACTACCATCTATAATGTTCTTTTTGGGTCATGTTCTGATAACATTTGGAACACATGAACTTCATGCTCATCATCCACTAAACATTTAGTCAGCCCTAGCAGATAGAACAATTCTATAACATCTGCTGACATCAATACAGAAAGATACAACCAGCCATGCAACAGCTGTAAAAATAAAAGCTGTTTTTCTTCACATTAACATCAAGCCCTGTTTCAATGACTGTTTCAGCGCAGGAAAGGTTCTGAGATGGGCTTTTCATGGTTAAACAAGCAAAAAATTTTACTCCCTCTAGAGAGATATTCTCGACTATATTTCACAGGAAACAAAAGCAATTCTAGTTATATGACAATGCTGAAAAGTTAGCAATTAAAAAAGTGCTATCCATGTTTATCTTATTTTCATAATAGTTAATTAAATCCTTCAAGCTAAAGGGAGCATTTACATTCATTTTATCGGGATTTACTTCACCACTATGGGTTCAGTAGTTGTTATGCATCTCAACAGAACAGAAGCACCTCTGAACTGTGTTGCTGCATAGATGATGTTAAAGCAAGGCATCAATGCAAAGATCCCATACTATAGGGAGAACTAGAAATAGATTGATGGTGTGAGCAGATGCTACCTTCAGAGAGGAACTCCAAATGAGATCTCATCTGAGCTCATTTAAAATTTGAGAAACTGAGATAGGATCTCAGTGTGCCCTTGTGCCAATTTGTGTCCCACTGTGCTGTTTCCCATGCTGGGAACACTTACAAAACTTTTGAAATAATAAATGATCATCATAAAAGTATACAGTACTGCAAGACCAGCCTGGCACAAGAAAATCGAACAGATCTTTTGACTTCTGGTCATGAGCATATATTCTGCTACTTTTCTAGTGTCCATCATTATTTGTTCATTTGTTGTACCCTGTAGGAACATTTAAAATAAATCTGCTATACTTTTTGCCCTTTTATTTTCTTCTGGTTATAGTTGTCACCTTTCCATTTGTGCTTTCTGCATACAACTTAGCTCATCATCGTTGGGCTGTTTGTTGGCTTTTTCTTGGCCACTGACATTACAATCAACTTTAAACTGGGGAGAGAATTTGCTTGAAACAGAACTGTGCTTTTTGGCACGAGGAAGATAACAGCATCCTGATCAGATCTTGTGCACACTCCATACACAGATTAATTAAAACTTGTATTTGTAAATGTTGGTGCTTGCAAGACCATTGCAGAAGATACAACATGACCATAAGAGATGGGAATTTATGGACATCTACTGTCCTATTTCATTAGGAAGACGAGGGTGATAGAAGTTACAATATTGTAACCTCTTACTGATGGGAAACACCTCTGTGTTAAATAAAGATTATAATTATTTTCATATGAAGGTTCCAGAAGTGACAATTCATGTGTTTTCTTCTCTTATTTCCATCATAAAAAATGACAGATTCAAACAAAATCAGAATGCAAATATTTGTTTATATCTTACACCCCTTCTCTTGCCTGAATGAGATTCATTATATTATTGCTTTTACCTGTTAATTTTCTCAGTCATGTGTAAGGCTGAAAAAACAGCAGTTTTGCCCAGAAGATGTCACAATCAAATCAGTTCAGCCATGTCTGTATGCAGAGAAGAATATTGCAACGCCAAGCATAAATGGTGGTTAATTATTTAAAGTGCAAGTAACTTTTAAGAAACAAAAGAGTATATTAAGCAGAGAGAGTAAATCTACCACAAAACATTCCCTACTGTAATGAGTCTACCTTATAGTAGATTGAACTGTAGCCTCAAACTACTTAATAATTCAGCTTTTAAAGTTTCCAGTTTGTCAAATTTTAATATCAAATGACTGTGAAATTTCAGACAGAGTTTCAGTACAAGAAAGTTGCTGCTATCTAAGGGGGAAAAAAGAGAATAGCAGAAAGAAGAAACCAGAACAGGTTCTGATTTTGTTGGGGTTTTGTATTTTGAACATGAGAAGAAAGCAAAAGAGAAAAACAAAAACAAAAACAAAACCAACAAAACGTGACTAGTGATAGCTAAGAAATCAATAGCTCATAATTATTAATTAATTCATGAAACAATAATTCAATTATTTTGCCCTGTTTCAGGTCAGGAGCATAGAAATGTACAATGGACAGTTGATTATGTGCTATACACAAGATTTCTAACTTGAGTTCTGTGCTATAGGATGACATTCCAGCTCCACTGAAGCCACAGTAAAACTCCCATCTACAGTTTTTATTATTACTGCAATAATATCTCTCCTCCTCAGAATAGCTAATGACTTTGCCCTACCACCAGTCCAGTGTGTTTTACAATAGGAATTAAACATTTTTGGACAGATAACTCTACGTGTCTTCCGGTCAAGGTCTTTCAAGATATTCTTGTATGTCAATGTGTCCTGACCTTGTTTTGTTGATGACCCATGCAGACTGCACTCTGTGTCTTGGAACAAGGAGTGGAGATTCACAGAAGTCCACCAGGATTTTGTAGTGTTGATGCTTCCCAAGTATTAGCATTAAATATTTTAAGTGCCTGCATCATGAAGATTGTGGCCAGCAGGTCAAGGGAGGTGATTCTCCCCCTCTACTTGGCCCTAGTGAGACTACATCTGGAGTTCTGTGTCCAGTTCTGAGCTTCTCAGTACAAGAGAGAGAGGGAACCACTGGAGAGGGTCCAGTGGAGGCCACAAAGATGATTTGGGGTCTGGAGTATCTATTTAAAGAGGAAACGCTGCAGGAGCTGGGTCTGTTTAGTCTGGAGAAGAGAAGACTGAGAGGGGATCTCATTAATGCATATAAATATCTCAGTGGCAGGTGCCAAGAGTGTGGTGCCAGACTCTTTCTGTGGTGCCCAGGGACAGGACAAGGAGCAATAGCCATGAACTAAAGCACTAGAAGTTTCACCTTCATATGAGGAAGAACTTCTTTATGTTGAGGGTGGCTGGAATGGGCTGCCCAGGCAGGGTGTTGAGTCTTCCTCTCTGGAGACATCCCAAACCCACCGGGACGTGTTTCTGTGTAACCTGCTCTAGGTGACCCTGCCTTGGCAGGGGGTTTGGACTGGATGATATCCAGAGGACCCTTCCAACCCTAACAATTCTGTGATTCTGTGTCTCTACATCACCTCTACATCTTCTGTGACTCTACATCACCAGCATGTTATGGTAGGTGGGTATATAGGGCATCTGGATATGGACGGGGCATTTAGAAATAGTGTGGAGTGAAAAAGCTGAGATAACAAAGGAAATCTTTGCCCACTAAAGTATTAAATTTGTGATTTGTGAGCCCAAGAGTTGGAACTTCTATGCAGCACAGTCCCTTCCTTCCTAATGGTGAGAAACATTAAAATCACTGAACAGAGCAAACTGCTTTATTGGTTTGTTATGTCCTTCTGGAGGTTTTAATAGGCCAGCTCCTGACGTTTTTTATGGAAACAAAAATCAAACTCTCACTGTCTACTTAGTGCTCACTACTTATGAATGGGAACAAGGCATTCATCCTTAATGAATTTATTATTATTAACTTTTGAAACTATCATTTTTACTTATATGCTGAGTGTCTTCAAAATCTTTGGGGATTGAAAACTTCAGTTTCCCGGTAGGGCACAACACCGCACAGCTGACTATGAAAAAAACTCCCCTTGTTCATGAGTTTCCCTCTTGCTTGATACCCAAATGAAGTCAGGGAGAAGAGCAAATAAGTGGGACTTCATTTCCCTCCATACCCTGTTGGTAGAACTCTCCATGACACCCAAGGCTACACTTTGACTCTGTTTTAGGCCTAATGTCTGGCAGGCACTGGGCTGTGGATGGAAGTGAACACAGCATGAGTCATCTTGGAGGAGAGAGAAGCACTGTGCTGTGAGTGGAAGGAAGCATTTGGATGAGCTGGCAGAAGCTGTGCCTGCTGCAGGATTCAAAGATCCATCACTGCTCCTGAACTCAGCCACACCAGTAGCAGGAAATAATTCTTGACTTCCCTTGCCTGGTGACGGAGCCACATCTCCCTGGGAAATCTTGATGGTATATCCTTATGGTCTTCTCTGAGCTCGTCCCCTCCTGACTAGGACTTTAGGTTGTGAATGGGTTAGGGCCGCCTTGATGCAGCAGGTGTTTGGGAATCCAGCTAAGTCTTGTGACCAGGCAGGGACTCTTGGAATGCCAAAGTGGATGTCTGTTAAGATCCATTCTGTGGACTTCAGGTCTTTTCTTTAGCTTTATTTCAGGGTGGGAGGCAGCCAGGGTATTAAATGAATCACAGAATCATACAGTGGTTTGATTTGGAATGAATACCCTAAAGATCATCTAATCCAACTCTGCGCTGTGGAACAGGACACCTTACACTAGAAGGTGAAGGACAGGGAAAAAATAGACAATCTCTGAAAATGTCTGTTAGAATCTGTTAGAAATGTTTTCTTTTCAGTTGCAGATGCAGATCTGCACAGTGTGATAATGAGATTTCCTGATATGTTCGATGAGCCCTTCAAACGCAGCATGATGGGGACAAGAATCTCTTTAAATCATCCTAGTTGCAAGTCTGTGCCAGTAATGATATTCCCATCACATGTATCTTATGACGAAGAGCATCTCCAACATTTACGTGGCACTTCTGATAATGAAGAGAGGCAGGTGGAAGTGCCATCCTGAGGCATCTTGGCTCAATGGTTGGGGCATAAGTTGAGGGCTTAGGCCTGCCCTTGGTTTCCTGCTGTGTAACATTTTCTTCCTTTGGCTGCTCCTCCCCATCCCAAGGGCTCTGCAAGTTCTCCCTCAGACTTGGTGAAAGCAGGAGTCATAGAAGAATCAAAAATAAGCACTCCCTTCAGCTCAGGCTCTTTACTTTAGAAAAGCTGTTTTCATCCCTTGTGGCAGCTTGTCAGAATTAAAATCAGGTGACCTTAAATGTGTTTATCTTTTCATTAAGTAATTAGCCACATTGCAGGGTCCCGTGATTTCTTTTTGTGACTTAATCCTCGTAACTGAGTTGCAGAGCTATCCTTGAAATATACTCAATAGGAACTTGGGAATAGTAATAATTACAAACCTCCTGAGGTTTCCAGTCTCCCAAGTTAATGTATGTTTTAATTAGCTATTGGTACTTAATTCACTCCAAAAGGCAGTTCATTTAAACTATTGCAAAATCATTTAAAAGTTATTTCATTATTTTTGAATCAAGATATGAAATCAATGCTTAAAATATCTAGAAAGTTCATGCTTTTCATTCATACTTACACAATGAGTTTCAGAGGGAAAAGGAAGAGAAAGATGGTTTTCATTTTACCCACAGTTTTTCAGTGCATTTCTATATAAATCCAGTGCTTAACAGCCCCACCTCCTGGTAAAAAAGCAATGAGAAAACAAAAATTTGGATTTTGCTGGCAATTTTTTCAAGCTCTAGCTTACATAACGTAAATGCCTTTGGTTTTCTACTTTTTCATGACAGCTCTGGAGAATGTTTAGAGCTTTTTTTTTTCTTCTTCTTTTACCCTGTATTCCTTCTCTTTTTTTTCTCGCTTCACAGGGGTAATATATTCTAATAATTGCTTTTCTCTCTAATGCCTCCTTTAAAATAACTGAAAAATACACTCTAATTTTTATACCTCCTCATAGACAAATCCAAAGCTAAAAATCAGGAAAACCCACCGGGATTTGGGAACTTTGGAAGCTGTTCTTGAGTATATCATCTCCAGGAGATAAAGCATTAAACCACGAGGAGATAAATCTTGGTGTAAATCTTGGAGAATAAACCATTATATGTCAGGAAACCCATATCCAGTAGCATGGATCAGCCTGCACCTGCCCTCAGGAAGGACATTTCCTGTGTGATTCTTTCCTGTGAAGAAATCTAAGTTCCCAATTTATTTTTTTTTTCACAGTAATCTCCTAATGGCAACTCCTGATACCTTTTATCCTCTTTCTGCTGATTCCTTGCCTCCAGAAGCGAACTTATAAAATTTATATAAACCCAAAATGGTTAATAACAAGAAAAGGACTGCCAGCTTTGGGAGATGAAAACAGCCTGCATTCAATCCTTGGAAGCATCATGAGAACAACGAAAAGGTCAGTGACTTCATTGCTAAACAGAGCATGCAAGGAAGGAGCATGGCATGAGCATGAAGAGGGGCTGGATAATGCACCATGAGAAAAACCTTCAATATAAATCATGAGCAAGTTCTGCTAGGATCTGCCACTTTGACTTTTCTGATTCAGTCTCTTCTTTTACCTCTGTGCCATCTTTAGGCTTGCCAGTACCTCTCTCCTGCTGTCAGCCCACATCTTCCACAACCTCAGGATTCCCAGCATTGTGTCTGGCCCTGCAGCACCTTTCAGAGGGGAGACTGTGCTTTGACGTGAGCTTCCTTTTGAGCAGGGCTTTTGAAAAGCAGGAATCACAGATTCATACCCTGAGTTGGAAGGGACCCACAAGGATCATTGAGTCCAACTCCTTGCCCTCCACAAGGCCATCCCCAAGAGTCCCACCATGTGCCTGAGAGCATTGTGCAAAAGCCTCTTGAACTCTGTCAGGCTTAGTACTGTGACCACTGCCCTGGTGAGCCTGTTCCAGTGACCAACCACTCTCTGGGTGAAGAACCTTTTCCTAAGATCCAACATAAACCTCCCCTGACAGATCTTCCTGCCATTCTTTGGAACCTGTCACTGGTCACCACATAGAAGAGATCAGTGCCTACCCTTTCTCTTCCCCTCACAAGGAATTTGTAACTGCAGCGAGGTCTCCCCTCAGTCTCCTCTTCTCCAGGCTGCTCAAGCCAAGTGACCTCAGCAACTCCTTATATGGCTTTCCCTCTAGACCCTTCACCATCGTCATAGCCCTCCTTTGGACGTTTTCTAATAACTTTATATCTTTTTCATATTACAGTTCCTAAAACTGCCACAATATTCAAGGTGAAGCCATCCCAGTGCAGACCAGAGCGGGACAATCCCCTCTCTCGCTTGGCTGGCGATGCTTTGCCTGATGCCCCCCCAGGACACAGTTGGCCCTCGTGGCTGCCAGGGCACTGCTGACTCATGTTCAACTTGCCATTGACCAGGACTCCCAGCTCCCTTTCCCCACTGCTGCTTTTCACCAACTTGTTCCCCATTCTGTATGTACATCTGGCGTTGTCCCGTCTCAGGTGCAGAATCCAGTACTTGTTTTTGTTGAGCTTCATATGGGTGGAGATTGCCCAGCCCTCTAATTTGTTCCTAGAGGGCCTTCATCTGCTTCGGCCTCCTGAACAGCTGGGGTCTGGATGGGTCGGGAAGTGGTAACAAGGTATTTCTTTTCTAGAGTTAAATGCAAATTAGAATTGTGAACGAATGCATTCTAAAGAACCACAGAGACTAGGAATATTATGCTTTTCCACATATTAGCTTGTGTATTTCTAATGGACTTTGTCCAGCAATAAAGTGTTTTAGTTTCCCCACTTGTCTATAGGGTTAAAAGGCCTCTGCTAATACTTTCCAACAATTTGCCTTTAAATACTAATCAAGATCAAGCCTAAAACTGCAACACAGCACATTAAGACTTGAGGGAAACCTTCTCCACTCATAACTGAAAGGGGCAAACCAGCCCCAGCCCCAGCTAAAGGAGTACATGCCAGAATTTAAAAGGAATTGCAAGGGGTTGAGAGGCATTGGAATGCCATGGAGTCACAGCTTCAAAGGTCAAAGACCCATCTAGCCAAGTCTTTTCTGTTGCTCAAATCTCCTATCACAGGTTGCTTGAGGCTGCCTTGAAGAGTCTCCTGGCTTTGTTCACCTCCTTTTCAATGTACAGACAGCTCTCTCTGTTTTGGTGTTCATTCTGGTTTAAAAACTAAATGAAGTCACTGGGGAGGAAGAGAGAAGGGAAGAGAGGATGTCTGTGCACATGCCTTAAGGTTGAATGGAACTTTCGGTCTTGTTTAAAAGGTTGCCTACAGAAGGGAATAAATAATGACGTTATTTGGATGTGGACTTCAGTTCTGCCAGCTTCTAAATGCATGATCATACAAAACATTCCAGTGCTTAAATAATTTGCCACAATGGGCTAATTTGATTCACCACTCTCAGGAACAAACCCTGAGATTATCCCACCTCATGTGCTTTACCTAAAACATTTTCCCATAGTGCAAGAACCAGAATGAGGTCTGTGGATCCAATTCAGTCCTTAGTGTAGAGAATAAAGGCCATTTAGGACTGAAATAACCGATAAGTTGGCTCACCTCTCTTTGTCCATAACACAAACCACTCTCATAGCAAGTACTGGACTGTAGATGTGTCATCAAATATTTTTAGGAAAAGAAAATGAAAATTACAGATGTATCCTGTCATCTCCTGCTGGAATATTCAGGAAGCTTATAGCACTTCTTACATGCTGCACTTAGCCATATGAATAAAAGAGGAGTTAGTTTTTCCAGGCTGTCAGGGAAAAACCTCTTAGGGAGCACTAAATTCACATAAAACCACTCTGTCAGTGCCTGGGGCTGGTACAGGGGTAACAGTGGTAGGACTCAAGAATTTCAGAAATGAAGTTGAAAGTTGTATAAAACTGGAGAAAAAGAAATATTGTGAAAAGAAAAATGTAATTACCAAGATGCCTTGTGATGGAGAGCATCTGGAACACAAGCAGGATAACAATTTATAACTAATAAACTATGAAACATATATATTTTTCTCAACAGTGTGTCTAATCTGGCAAAGTAACCAATTAATAAATTCTTCATGAGCAGCTCACTGCAGTATTGGACCTTTGAGCTGTGTTAGATTACTACATGAAAAGCATTGGGATTGCTATGTGGATCCAACCAAGGTAAAAATTTAATCAAAGGAATTGCTATGTGAGTGAATTCTGTAGCAAATAAACAATTAATGTGGTTTATGATTACACTCTAAATACCTTTTTAATAGTTGCTTCCTAAAATTCAGTTCTTTGGGCTTACTATTCCATTCACAAATGTTTTGTGTCGTGTTTAAGTTGAATGTTGATCTACCGCAATTTTTCACTGAGAAAATGAGATTAATAAATTAGTTATTATCAATAATTAATATATATAAATAATAGATAAATGTTAATAAATTAATAATAAAGCCAGTGGGCAAGAATTGAAAGCAAATACAAAGTCAATTCATTCAAAGTGGAGAAAGTATTAGGAAGGATTAAAGGACCAGTGCTGCCAGCAGTGGTTTCTATGACTGTGAGGTGCCTTATCGCTTCTGGGATGTCTTTATTTCCACTTTCAGTCCTTCATTGACTTTGGCATGGAACACAACACTGCCAGCAGAGTGCCTGACATGATGGCAATCTTATGCCTGCAATGTCCTCTGGTTGTGCCTGACATCTGAGTTGTCAGTTAAATAATTACAGTTCGTCATAGGTGAACGTTTCTCAGTGTGTAACTATCTAATGACCAAGGTTTTTTAGCAATTGCTCACTTTTAACCTTGAAATGTTACAGGGCTTTTTAGAGGATTCCCAAAAATCAATCTTTCCCTGTAAATCTGATGAGAAAACACTGATGTTGGTAGAAAAACTATTCAGCTTTTCTCACGGGAACAGATGAGTTTTGCTATGAAGTCCCACAGATGCAGGATCAAGAGTTGTGTTCTGCTGACTTTTTAACATTTTTTCATTTTTGATATTCCATAACAATCTCTCCAGAGTATCATACTGGGAAAGATAGCACCAGGGTAAATTAAGCAATGCTTTGATGACTTCAAGGAATCTGGATATACTAGGCAAAAATTTCACCCTCCTTTCCAACCTGGACAGGTCTTTTTTCTTGAGTTTGAGGAGCAAATAATTTAGATAAAATAATCTTTCTTCAAACCACTGTGTATCTGATAAAATGATCTTTCTTCAAGTTGCTCTGGATCAGAACAGGCAACTATGAAGTTGTAAGAACCAACTGTCCATTGCCCTGTTACTTTGATCACTGGCTGTGACAGAAAGAAACTTTTCATGGAGGATTGCCATAAGCATTTTTCCTTCATGTTACTTCACATTAGTTCAGCTTATTAACTAAATATTTTGGCTGCTTGTCAGTGCCAAAACGAAGAAACTTTCTAAATGTGACCCTCTTCAAGAACAAAATATACACAGAGAGTCTGGCTTCAGACTAAGCAGACACACCACAAGGGCAGCACATTGCAGAGAGAAAAGTAGCCTTGGGAAAGGCTGTTTGCAGCCCCACTTCCAGTTCCCATATAGGGAGCTGTCTTGATTCAGCACCATGTCTCCTGCTGCCACAGCCAGCCTGGAAGCTTCTGCTGTTGCCCTTTCACCCATGTCTTTGGTGGGTGAACTCACAGCTGCAGTTGTTCTGCAGCTTCTCATCCCAGCCCTGGAGGCATTAACTACAGCCAAGGCAGACTTAGCAAGCTCAGGTCTTTCAGGTTTCTCCTTCATCACAAGTCATTGTCCAAGAGCTGTTTTAATGTCACCCTCCTGTAAGGACTCAAAATGCAATGGAATTCTAGGCTGAGAAGCATGGAACTGTGCATCCTCTGGCAGGCAGCCACTGACTGAAACAAAAGAATTGCTGGCAATGAATACAAACTGGTATGTGTGGGCCTTCAAGAGTGCTGCATTTCAATGCTCTGCTGTGCATGTTGATGGCAAGAAAGAAGGAAAGTGTCCAGTCAATGCTCTACTGCACAGCATTTCTGCAGCTAACTACCTGGAGACTCACCTAACTTCCTAAATCAAACTCTTTCGGTCTAAAGTGATACAAATACTAAATTCCACTGAAAAATAAGTTGTTTCAGGTTCTGAAGTCAACTAGAGACTTTTGAAAGTTGATGTGTGCATTAGAAAATAAAAGCAGCAGAACCAAAGTGAATCTTTTGAATGGGCCAACAAAGAGGTAACATCTTTCAGTCTTCTCTGATTTAGTTTTAAATGAAATTAAAAGGATTCAGGTTGAAAATAAACAAAAAGAATTTTCCTGAGGCTGAAAGCAATGTCTGTATTGTATTCCTAAATGGAAAACTATGTCAGTCTCAGGAAGTTCCTTCAGATCAAAATGTTTTTAGGCTGCAAGATTCTTAACTAATAGATCTGTTTCTATGCTCTTATGGTCTGAAAAGGGGAAACAATGGTAGGAGATAAAAGAAATTAAGTAGTTACACAGAAAGATGGGGAAGGCTGTTTTCAGCAGAATTACATCTGTGGATGTGCAGTCATGACCTCTGGCAGCTCTCTTCTTCACCCTTTAACATTTGGAAGGCTTTCTTTCATTTCTTTCAAGTCTTATATTTGCTTTGAAGGGATGGGTAGTGTTGTTTGGCTTGTAGGCCGCATTAGAGAACACATTAAATCATGTAGGCTGTTCTTAGCAAAGCGTCTGTTACCTATTTGCCTGTGACTGCCCTGGATGGGACTCACTGGTGTGGATGTCCAGGGCTCCTGCACCAGCTCAGGCTGTAACCAGCAGTAAGGATCTAGTCAACCCAGCTACCAGCGAAGGTCTAGGGAGAGCAGAAGACTCAGAATTCTTCTCAGCAGATTTCTCAGAATCGACCTCAGATGAGAGGATGGCTCAGATTACATTTTTCCCTTGATGCTGGTGTGTTTTCAAGTTTGGCTTATCCTCTGTGTTTACACCTTACTCCAGTTAATTTCAAACCTTTCTTCATTTCGTGTTTAGCTCAGAAGAAACTTTCCTTTCACAAACATAGTCCATCAGAGAAAGTCATGCTCCATGACCTGGCTACAGTGTTGTGAGCCAGCTGCTGCTGTTATCACTAAAGGGACTTCCCGACTTTCTTACTTCTTGCTTGTGTTTTGATTCATTATTCATATATAGAAAGAAGTATCTAACCTAATCAAAATATTAAGACTCTGCCTCTGCTTTTACCTGCCTTCTTTTTCCTTTTCAACTCTGCAGAAAAGCTATTGCTGTTTCATAACAAATCTCTCACTATGACAGTCAAAAATTAGAGAAGGTAACGCGTGTTCCTGCTCTGTTCTTGAGGGAATTATCTGCTATGCTTTTTCCTTTCTAAGAAAATCTCCTTTCTCTCCTAGAATGAAAAGAATAACCATGCAGGTAGGTACTAGGCAAGAAATAGTCAAGCACACAAGCATCTCAAAAGAGACTGATAGATGATTTTCACTGAGCTTTTTCTCACCTGACTGTTAATTCTTCTTTCAGGTTCCCTGGCAACCAGTGATTACTGCAGGCACTCTTTTATTTAGGATAAATTCCATAAAGTTTATGAGGAAAAATGGACCACGACAAAATGTCTGAAAATAATTCCTGTCAAACTTTACTAGAATTTTTGGATGGGCGAATTTAACTTAAATAGACTTTCTGGATGATGTACAGGAGTGAAAAGATATCCTCTTCTGTGCTGTGGAACGTGCTCTTTCAGAAACAGAAAACAACTGTTTTTTCAAATGTCAGAGCCTATCCACACACTCTTACACATTCTAGACACGAATACCTCTCTATAACAGCTATGATTATTTGTGTTTCATTAGTTGATATTGTCCAAAGGCATAATACAAGGACAACGTGTCTTGAATTTGAAGGATACTTATGTTGGTATGATCATTATGGCTCAAGCAAAAGATGGATTTTCTTGAATCAGCCCTCAAGTCTTCTGCAGACATCACACTCAAACATTATGATACTTAGTGCTTAGAAAAGAAGTAGACAGAGGAGCAAACTGGAATCAGCAATAGATTTCTGATCTACTACTAATGATACAAGCAGTGTGCAACATGGTGAGAACTCAGTCTAGAATGAGAGTATAGGTACTATCATCAGCAGTACTGAGGGAAGCAGTATTTGTGGTGCATCACCTGACTAGCCACTTCTGAGTGTTTCAGGTACCTTATAGCACCTGACAGCTGTAGGTACACGAATTTATCTGTGGTGTTTATTCTGCAGTGCTAGTTGTTACTTGCTGGAGGGTGACATTATTTCTGGATGGCTTGTGCCTTGGACGTGGTCTGACTGATCTAGCACCAAAAAAGCATCCTGTGGTTTACTCAAAGGGAAAGTGAGCAATATTTCCTAATAGAAGTAAGTAGATATTCCTAATTTCATTGCCCTGATCTGGGGAATGAACACTTCTTTTTAGGTACTGACTATTTTTCTTTATGGCTGCTTTACAAAACCATGGCCATTCACCCAGTAAGTTGTGCAGAGGTGGAGGACCCCAGCTGAGCTCCCCTGTGGCAGCTCTCCAGGAAGATGGAGGTCAGCCTCTCTGATATTGATACAAGTCCAGTCTGTCATTACTCATTCACCTCCTGCTCCCTACAGCAGCTTTTTCACGTTTCTCTTGACCTGCTTCAAAAGTGCAAGTCAGTAGCTTGAGTTCTTTCACATATGCAAGAAAGACAAAAGGAAATGGGAATTAGACATGGAGATTAGCATTCCTTTTGCTTACTTTTATTTCCTTTCTTTGTCTTCTGGATGCAAAGAAAATCCACTTTTTGCTGTATAATAACAACAAAACATTTACTGTGAGTAGAAAACTTTGGGGGAAATTAAAGAGAATCTTAGCAGAGACCATTAAATCTTACTAGATGTTCTTTCAAGGAGATTGTTAGCCTGATTATGAAATTCTGGACAAGTGCGCTCATCTGCACAAAATACGTTTTGTAAGCAACTTTTGAACCTTTAAGATTATAACCTTCAGTTAGTTACACCTTATAAAAACATCCTATAGCTTTTGTGGAATGAATGTAAGAAAGAGCGATTCTCCTGTATGAAACACTGATGAAAACTTGGCAGCAATAAGGAATGTTCAAATGATGGAACAAATTCACTAGAAAATATTTATTGATTGTGCTGTTCTTTCATCTAAAGGTGCATATAAGATAGACAAGGCCTGCAGGAAGACATTATACCTTTCATTATGCCAGCTAGTACAGGTGGAAAAAAGCCCAAATTACTAAACTCTTAGCCCTTTTTCATGTTAGGTCTTCATGTTATGGTGTTAACTTACACGTCATCATGGCAGTGTCATTATAACCCAACTACTTGTGGATATTTCATAGCCAAGGTTAACTACTGGCATTGTGCTGCCTGCTTCAATCTTGTCAGGGTAGGAGGTCTTACAGGCTCTTGGTGCATTGTGTCCAGCTGGAGTTTATATCAGTGACACAAGTAGCTACTGGCATAAAGACTTGGAGGTGCATGCAGAGATGAAACAGGAGTGCTGAAGAGGTATTATTTCTTTATCTCTTCTCTCTCTCTTGAAATCAAAGAGCCTTAGAGAAACATTTAAGGTGTACCATAAATCTATGGAAGCAAAGTTTTGTCTCCACAGAAAATAATTTGTATTTGTGGATGCACTTGTGTGAGCCTACCCTCTTCAAAGCTTATTGCACACATGTTTGCATCTGAATTGGTTTAACTATTCCATTATTCAGTTGCACCATTTAAATATGTGAGTTGATCTGGGTTAGAAAATCTTTGAAATTTGTTTTCCAAAAAATGTGGGCACTGGAGCATTGTGCTCTCTGTGTGATATGAGAAAATTAGATTCAGTCTTGTGAGCTTGCTTGCTTTGAATGAAATTCTGCTGTAAATACAAGAGTCAAATGTGGTTGTGAGAGTGGTTTTACTGCAGATCTGGCCTGTTTTGTATTTGTTGCTGAACACACGTAGGCAGAAGAATTCATGCTGCACTGCAGTAAAACCTAAAATGCCATTAGAATATATTTGTGACAGCAGGAGAAGAAAGCATTAAACTCCAGGATTTTTCTGTGAAAAAATAAGGACATGAAAATGAAATAAATGACCTTTCCATTTTACTTATTTATTTGGTTGCAGATTTACATAGAATCAAAGAAAGCCATTGTTTAAATACACTTTTTCTCATCCCAGTGGTGCCTTATAACCTTTCTAATGAATACCTTCTTCTGTCACTACAAGACCTGAATCTGTCAAATATTTTTTCTTACTATTCTACATTAAAAAGTCCTGGTTTCATGCACAGATTTTTTTTATTCTTTTTGCAGTGAAACACACCGATTTATTGACTGTGGCCAACACAGTGCCTTATTTGCTTTCTAATAATTGGATATGTGCAAGACACGGTGAAAGTCTGGAGAGGGGGAGAGAGGCAGAAGAATATTCCTGCAGGGAGGTCAGTGTTAATATGAGGACAACTATGGTGAATCCTGAGGTAACCACTATGCTTCAGTCCTTCACAGCTCTCAGTCATGCATAGATATACACACTCTGATGAAGCAGAAAAGGGGAAAGACATTTCCTTGCCCTTCCCAGTCACTCCAGCATAATTCCTCTTGCAATTGTTAACAATCTCTCTAAAATGACAGTATAGTTTGCAGGGGCCCCACAGCTTGCTTGAATGATATGTAATTTTGAGGCTGAAGCTGTCACATGGGACAATTTATATCTCTGGCATACCTACACCCATCCAAACAGACAAAAAGATATCTCACTATATCCAAATGCCAACCTAGGAAGAGGAACGAAAGCCAGACCACAGGAAGGTAGAATTATAACTTGGTAAGTCACTGATTCTGACAACCATTTAGATATTGTCATGCAGAAGTCGGCCAGTGGGAACTTCAAATTGGATGCCATAGATAATAAGCATTAGTAGGAATTTGTACTAGCTAGTGATGGAAGATGAACAGAAAGGCCCTTTTTTAATTTTTTTTCCTTACATTATTTATTTGTTACTTTTGTACACATCACTGGAGAAACCAAGAGAGGAGCACTGTATCCAGATGTGGTTGATAGACTGGGGAAAACTGGAACAGATACAAAAAGTTGTTGCAAAAATAATTGAGAGGGCTGAAGTACATGCCTTCCTATGGGAGACCTGAAGAACTGAATCTGCTCTGCTTTTCAAAAGATGAGTGAGAGATGGTTACAAAGTGTTTACATTAACGAGGAGAAAATAGAGCACTTTCATCTAGCGGAGAAAAGCATAACAAGAATTAATGACTACAAGCTTCAGCCATGCAAATTCAAATTGGAAATTTGGCACATATTTTGAAAAATTGGTTTGATTAGCCAATAGCTTAAAACCCCTAAAGGAGACACTGCACACTTTGGTTACTGTTGGATGATAAGTTTAAACTGTCTGTAGGACTAGAACTTGCAGGTCATAGAATCATAAAATCATAACACCTGTGCCATGATGTGTGAGCTCTGAGCCATGACACCATCCTTCTGCCTGTTTCTGTCTATGCTAGTGTCCATTTACACTACTTCTTTCTCAATCTGATCATTTTCTGTAACAGTCTCTGTCCTCTGATGTCATTCAGACTGTTTAAAATACAGATCTGGAAGTCCATATTTGAGATTTCTCTTCAAAAAAAGGATTTTAGTCAAGATTTTCTGAACTTTGGTCCTTCACCTTGACCTTATGTGGTGTAAGACCACATTTTATGGGATTTTCTGTATGCTTTAGACCTTTGGTTCAAACTTTGGTTTTGATGTGACAGCAAGGCCATGGCTTGGGATAATCACTCCTGCAGGCCAGTGCCATGGATGATCTGTTTCCTCAATTCTATTTATACCCATTGACATCCAAACAAGACAAGGAACGAAACAGTAAGCCTCAGGCAACAGAGGGAATTTGCTATGCAAGCCCTCCACTGGTGATGTGATCAGTGATGGGGTCTGCTATGCCAGGCATATTGAAACCTACCAGTTTCAATAACAAGTCTTGTTTCCTTGACCATCAACTGGTGGTAGGCTCTCCTTTAAAGTGAACCAACAAAATCCCTCTGAAACAAAACACACTTGTGTGGTCCAAATTGCTCCAAAGAAACCTCTCTTAAGGGTGAGACTGGAACCTGCAGTCTGGAGACTGGAACCTCTAACACTGTGCCAACAGATTTTCTATCCTTCATCATCCTTGTGTCTTAGGACCATAGGGACCTGTGGGATAGTTCCAAGAATTATGGAATGAAGATATAACTAGTTCACTGTAGAAGGGCAGTCCCCAACTGTGAGCTGTGATGCTCTGCAGTGCTTGATCTGGCGGCCAGGGATTATTCCACAGAGTGGACACATTTAAACAGCATATGTAAAACCATCTGTGCTATGATGTAAACACCAAAAGGACTGGAAGGAGGTCTTATTTATGACTGTTGTTGCAAAGAGAGTCTGCGAGAAATACAAGTTTGTTAATGGTAGGGATTGTGTCCTGGTGTAAGCTGGGATAGAGTTCATCTTTCTAATAGCTGGTGCAGTGCTATGTTTCAGATTTAGTATGAGAATAACATTGACAAAAGCCTGATGTTTAGGTTGTTGCTAAGCAGTGCTTATCCTGAGTCCAGAACTTTTTACTGTCCTGTGCTCTGGCAGTGAGCAGGTGCACAGGACGGCAGAAGGGAGCATGGCCAGGACAGGTGACCCAAACTGGCCAAAGGATATTCCACACCATAGAATGTTGTGTTCAGTGTGTAAACTGGGGGGAGCTGGCCAGGAGCTGCTGGTCGCTGCTCAGCGATGGGCTGGGCACTGGTCAGCAGCTGGTCAGTAAATGTGTTGTGTGCCACTTGTTTTTCTTGGGTTTTATTCCTCTGTCTCTTTTTCCTTGTTTGTTGTTCATAATAATAATTATAACAATATCAGTTACAATGACAACAATAATAACTGCTAGTAGTAGTATTAATAGTATTAATATTATTAGCATTATATTACTTTATTTCAGCTATTTAACTGTTCTTAACTCAGGGCTTTTACCATTTTCTGAATCTCTTCCCCATCCCACCAGCAGCATGGGGTGGGTGAAAAGTGGGCAGGTGGCTACATGATATTGAGTGTCTGGTGTTAAACCACGACAGACCATCACTACAGTGAAAGCATCCTAAATGGAAAAACATAATGTTGAAGCTGAGCATCCCGATATTCTTTCTGAGTCCAGTTGTTTTCTACAAGCAATTACTATCATCTAGATCTCCATTAAAAGATGGCTACCAAAAAGATTACAATATTTATCACCAGTGAGTACCACAATGGCATGATTAGGATGGAAGATACCTGATTAGGATGATTTTTGGGTTTTGTGGGGTTCTATTCAACCTTCTGTCATCTCTCACACATTTCTGGTCATTCAGAGTGATGTTACTTGCTTTGTGGTGAAGTGGTTAAAGCACGGCGCTGTCAACGCCGAGATCCGGGTTTGATTCCCTGTCGGGGCCACTCCCGGGGCAGATGGAGCTCGTTAGCCCTGTAAGGCAATCCATCTACGTCCTGAGGACCTCGCTGCCACCGTCCAAGCTCGCTTGGCCCCGGCAGATGAACCTCAGGATTAAAGGGTGGGGTCAGTTCCGCGCACACTGTGTCTCACCTAAAAAATCCAATGTGCAGGCTGGAAGGTGTAAAGACCTTCCCTGGTTCTTCGTTCACAAAGACTGGCCACTACATTACTTGCTTTGTAGTTCTTGATTGGAATGTCAGGTTTAATAAAACTAAATAGGTTATCATATAGCAATGCTATTATTGCCAGGCAGGTCCCAAAATGCTAAGAATTTGTGCTGATTCACCTTCAGATGCTTTCATGTCCAAGAATTTAACATTTCTTATGAACTCATTTATTTCCTGTAATTGTGACAGTACCTATTTACTGAGTTCCTCTCGATATAACAAAATCCAGGATGGAAAGTGGTTGACAGTGTTGTGAAGTCAGCAAGAGGTAGACTTGCCTATGAAATGATAAAGGTGCCACTAAAAGTGTCATATGGAATTTCAAAGAGCTGAGATGCCAGGACCTACAGGTCCAGGCCAAAAGGCCTGCAGAGGAAAATGCTGAATTATATAAAATAAAAATAAGCTTTATTTTTTGAATCCTGTATATGTACAATTTTAAGTTATAGACCACAGCTATGGAGATTTCCTAGAACTAGTGCAAGAACTAGGATTCTTACACTAGTATCCACAAAGTTCCTGTGGGTTAGTAAATGTACTGCAGCTGGTGAGAAGGTATAGTTATTTCCAATGGCTTTTCCTGGAGCCACCTTGTTGCCATCTGCTCCCCTTTCATTTTGCAATTACTGTGCAGAAAGCAGTATGCAAATGTGAGTGCAGTAAAGCTGGGGTCAGATTTGCCTCTGGCAGTAATGACTCTACCCCAACCTCCAAGCCACACCTGCTGAGGCAAAATCTTGAGAAGGTCTAACAAGGTATGAAGTCTCTGAACAAGCCAAAGCAGCATGAGCCAAGATAACAGGCTGTGGCAGGAAACTCTGCCAAGTATTCACTTGCAACTCTGCTGGTCTCAAAGCATCAGGCACATAAAGGCTCCTTGGCATGGCATGAGCTGAGAAGCAGCTGTGGAAGGCACTGCTACCATGCACTTGGCCAGACCAGCTGGTGTCAGTTGTGGCTGTCCACTCTCTAGTGCCCTGTGATCCTTGCAGTGCAATGGAGTGAAGCCTTCCAGTTGAGAAGGATCTCAGCTTGGAAGGATGGGAAGAGAGTCCTGCCAACTGTGTGGTGGGGAACCTCAGACTACAAAGCCCATTTTGACCTCCTGTGTGCTCACCATCCAGAGAAAGTATAGGCTAAGACTAATGTCTGTGAAATTCTGCCAAGAGTTATCATTTCAAAGCCTTGAACTGGCACAACAGAGGGAGTTAGAGGTTACCAAATAATAAAAGCAATCCACTTTCTGTTCTCAGCTTTATTTTCATGCTGGTGTAGTGCATTGACCCTGGTGGGGACCCAGGTACCCACAACAGGCACTCTCTCACTCCTCTCTGCAACCAGACAGAGGAGAGAAAAAAAACAAGTTAAGGATTCAGGAGTGGTGAAAAGAACTGGGAGGGGTCACTTACTGATTACCTTCACAGGCAAAACAGACTCAAAGTGGGGATGTGAATTAAATTTATTACTAACAGGATCAGAGCAAAAGAGTGAGAAGTAAAATAATCTTAAAAACACCTGCCCCCCCATCCCTCCTTCCTTCCATGTTCCCCCTCCTCCCTCACAGTGGTGCAGGGGGACAGGGAATGGGGTTTACAATCAGTTGTTTTTGCTGCTGCTCAGAGAGAGGAGTCCTTCCTCTGCTGCTGTGGGGTCCCTACCACGGGAGACAGCCCTTGATGGACCTCTCCAGTGTGGGTCCATCCCACAGGCAACAGTTCTTCCCAGACTGCTGTCACATGGGTCACTCCTCCGTGGGGTGCAGTCCTTCACAGATGAGCTGCTCCACCGTGGGTCCCCCACAGGAACCACAAGTCCTGCGTGGGAAAAACCTGCTCCAGTGTGAGCTCCTTTCTCCATGGGCTGCAGGTCTCTGGCAGGACCTGCTCCATCTTGGGCCTCCCACAGAGTCACAGTCTCCTTCATGCCTCCTCCTGCTCCAGCGTGGGCTCCTCCATGGGCTGCAGGGGGGGTCTCTGCACCCCGATGGTCCCCCATGGGCTGCAGGGGCACAGCTGCCCCACCATGGGCTGCACCACGGGCTGCAGAGCCTGGAGCACCTCCTGCCCCTCCTTCTGCACTGACCTGGATGTCTGCATTGTTGTTCACATCTTCTCACCCTGCTCTTCCCTGGCTGGAATTCTTTCTGTACAGTACCTTCTGTTCTTAAATATGTTATCACAGAGGTGTTACTATTACTCCTGATGAGCTTGGCCTTGGCCAGCAGCAGGAAGTCTGTCCTGGAGCCAGCATCTTCGAACAGAAGCCACCCCTGTAGCCCCCCTGCTACCAAAACCCAGCCACAGAAACCCACTAGAGCTGGTCATCTAACATATGGCACAAAAGGTAGACCAGAACAGATGTCCATGAATGTTACTTTTATCTTCTTCACTATCAGACCTTCTTCATTTGTAGTACATTTCCAGCCCTGATACCATGTTTTGATATCTTCAAATTTGGATACCTTTTTGAAAGAAACATTTTTTTGCCAGACAGTTTTAGCGCAAAGATAGCTAAATGAAAATTATGACTGAAATAAAAATGATTACTGTACTCATACTTTTTAGCTTTATACTAAGGTTTTGTTTTTAAAATTGCAAAGAAAAAACTAGAACCATGATTTGACTATATACAATAATATCAATGTTCTGGTATATCCCAAATATCAGTATTTTTAAGAAAAGCTTGTATTTGGCTTATGGTTTGGATTGCTTGTTGCTTTTATTTATTGCTTTTTAATGACTGGCCTGGCAAAACAGCTCTGCCTGGGAGGACACCCTGACAGAGCTGAGAAGTGACAAGATAATGCTTCAGAGAAAACAGTTCCTGTTCAGTGTAAGTCTGATCTTTTCAACCCACCTTATTACTTTATTATCAAGTAGAAAGCTGAACAAAGCATACCAAGTAATGAGTAATAAGAAGATTTTTTTGGATATACAAAATCAAGGAGCAACATTATATGTACTTGAATTCTTCGTACTGGCACTTCAGCTTTTGACCAATACTACCAAATCCATGCTTTCCTGGGAGAGGTGCCTGTCCCCTCATCCACACTCTGAACCTCATCTCAGGGCAGAAAATGAGCTCTAAAATTAGCACTCATCCAACTAGATTACCCACTTGCTTCAATATGTGCACTGACTGCCTGTGGCTTCAGCCTATACTTGTAATGTCCATCTTTCTTTGAAATCTTTCCATGGTTTCAGAGCCACAGGCATGACCTTGTGGAACTTGTACTATTATTGAAATCATTAGTCTTGTCATAGCAACTGATCCTTAACTTACAGACATTTTGGTTTCCTAAGTTCAGAGTCATTCATGCAAATGACAGCATGACACAGAAGTGCAGTGGCTGTTCATTCAAAAAAATATTGAAAAACCCCTCTTAATTTTAACAAGAGGAAGAAAGTTCTCATTTTGACGCTGCTCCAAATATAAAGCCTTTTGGGTTCTTCTTTTCTTTATTAAAGCAATAGATCATGACATTTAAATGACTGATGAAAGAATACATTTTACTTTTATATTTTATTATTGAGGATTAATATAAGTGATGATCTTAGAGATGCATGTACTAAACTCACTTATTCATGTGAATAGCACTGATGGTCTCTGTGGGAGCAGAAAAGGCTTCCTGCACACTGCCTGAAGTAGATTTCATTTTATTATTTTGGCAAATTAGAATGATTTGTAGAAAGGGCAAAATGTGCTGAGAAATGAGGACAAAACATGGACAAAATAGGGCGGGGCAAGGAAAATCTGGTGGACACTGAATGGATACATGATTTGTGCATTTACCTGACTAACTCTGGGAGGCAGATATTATCAGAGAAGCTCTTGATCAGATCTGTGTCTGTGATTTGCTCCCTAACTGTAGAAAATATGGGTCACCTGGATGGACAGGCTCTTTTGGTATCTAAATGATTTGATATGCAAAACAAGCATTCTGAAGGTTTTATATAAATGCCTAGCTCCTCCTGAATTCTGAAAAAGTAATCCACCAACCTGACTGTGAGGAAATGAGCTGTAGAGTCCCAGTCTCTTCTGTAAAACATGCACATTTAGAGAGTTAAATACAACTAAATTTATGAATTCACTGTCTCCTGATTAGGGCTTGCGTAGACAGGGCAGCTGGATCCCTCTATCCACAGAGAATCGGCGGGAAGCCTGGCTGCCTCCAGATTTTGCAGTGCAATTCTGTGGGCCTGTCTTTCTTATTAGGGCTGTTATTTATAGAGCAGTGGCTGAGACTGGTGATCCAGGCACTGTGAAAAGGCATAGCAAGGAGTGGTGGCCTGAAGTGTTGCATTTAAGCTGTTTTGTTGGAAGGGCCGTTGGATAATCAGATTTTCAACAAGTCTTTTTTTTTGGGGGGGGGGGGGAAGCAATATCTATTTTCCAGTGGAACTTTGAGGTTGGAGCACAAAAATTCTCCAAAGATGCAATAATTGAAAGTTCTGGATTTCAGAGTTTTGCCAGAGTACTTCGTGGTAACTGTGATCCAATTGCATCATTCCACCTTTCTCTGACAAACTACATCTCCCATGATTCACTGAAGCTGAGAACACCCAGAATACACCGGTAAAGACAATATGATCCATCAATCAAGACATAAAACAACCTGCCAATGCACTCCAAGGAGATATGCATATATCAGTACTGTGAACTTCTACCTGTGAAATATCCTGGAAATATTTCCAAGCCGAACTATTTTTCGTTTCTGCATTTTTTTTTTTAATTTTTATTCTTACAGTTAAAAAAGGAAACAACAAAAAACCTACAGCCAATCAAGCAACCAACTCCCCCCCAAAAAAACCAACTGCTGATATTGTAGCAAGCGAAGGGACAGAAAGAAAACAGAGGTACAGAAAGGTGAAGGAATTCTCCAGAGATTGGGTTTGTTTTCAGGAACTCTTTATTGCTTAGAATACTGTTGTACTTCATGAGCTCTAAGACTGGAAACAAAGTCGAGGGAGGCACCAGAGCAGGCTGTCAGAATGGAACATTAGTCATATCATCAGTCTATGCTTAAATAATTCCCATGTGTGCAGTTACACCAAGTTAAAGATACTGGATCTTATTTTCAGCTCTGTTGCACTTACATGAAACCACTGAAATTAAGGAATTGCACTAATGTGTTACAGAAGAAAATTAAGCCTATTTTCTTCATTAAGAAAAAATTACTTGTAATTGGTAACTCTGTACATTAAACACATGGATCAACCTTTGTGTTTTGCTTCAGGAAAATAAAAAACAGTGATTTCTTATATGAGCCTGCAGTCATTTGGGAGAGAAAAGAAGAGATCAGCTGTCACTGCAGAGAACGTCAGAGGAGTTTGTGGCAGCAAGCCATAGTTAGGAGGTTAAAAAAAAACTCTCCATCATGCCATGTTTTGTTCACATCACTGGAGAGAGATTAATGTTAAAATTAGCGGGTCATTATGCTCCTTGGGGAAAAGGTGTAAAGTTTACACTAATAAAAGTACTTCCTGTAACATCATATACACAGCAGAGCTGGCACAGAAAAAAAATCAGATTATGGAGGAGAAAAGGAATCATGATCTAGCTTAGTTATTCGCTCCTCTTTCTCTTTGTGTATACAGTCACCTGCTCCCAGAATGAGAAAAACAAGAATTTTCATGGAAGGATATGATCTCTTACTGCTCCAGTTGGGTAAGCTGGGGAACGTAGAGATCAGTGGGATAAACCAAGGACAATAGGAGAGTGCAGGACTCAGTGACTCAGTGGTGTCACCCTCACTTTGGCTGTGGACACCACTTTCTGTCTGTTATCTGACTTGCATCCCACTCAACAGTCATGTTCAGTTGCTTACCTCATACCTTTTCCCTTCACTCAACCTTTATACGCGTTCGTATTTTCATGTTTTTGTCCACTTACTGCTGCTCCAGCAAAACTCTGCCGTAAAATGTTAAAAAAGACAGTCAAATGATAAAATAAAAGGTCATCTGTGATGCAAACAAGGTGTTTTGCCAAGCTTCTCTCAGATCATAATGTTTATCTGTTGCATTACCTGCTCTGCTTCTGTCTTGGCCATTCAGATAATGAGCCCCCTGTAAAACAGCCTCGAGCTTCTGTTTGTATAGAAAGATAGATTTGGCTTGGAGCCGCAGGTCTTTGCATGAGTGGAGTTGCTAAGCTACAAAGTTTAGCTGGTACCTTAAATTTCAGTAGTCTTTATGAAAAATAGCTGCTTAGGATAGATACAACATGGAATCATGCTCCATTTTAGGGGCCAGCCATGGGCACAGGACACCCCACATAACAACAAACCACAGCAGCTTCTTTTAGACTCTGAGAAAAGGTGACATTTTGAACATCAACAGAGGATTCTCAAATGCCTCCTTTTAAAGGGACAAAAGCCAAAAATTATTTACCTTTATATTCCCCCCACCCCCCATAATACACCATTACAACATGAACTTGTTTCAACTGGAAGCGTTTGAGACCACGAATGTAGACAGAGGTAAAGAGGGAGCATATACACATATAAATAATATGACACAGAAAACTAAGGTAAAGAAAACAGCTAAGATGAGGAAAGACTGATGAATCCTCATGATACAAAGCCCAAGACTAACAGTAACTGTTAAGATTTAGGATAAGAGCATTACTCAAACAGATCATCATACAGCTGTCTCCTGTGAGAGCTATTTCATCTTATTCTAAAGTATTTGACTCTGGCCCTAGTCCATGAGTGGATAAATGAGTTGACAAATGTTATTTCTGACATTGTGGTAAATCTTATGTTCCACAAGCAGGGCAGCTGGCAGGTTTTTAGACAGTCTGCTGGATTAGACTTTTTTCACACAAATCACTGCAAAGAGGCTGCACTATAATGTATTGCTACATCACACCTCTACTGTTATGCCAAGCTTCTTGAACTGTTGTTTTTATTTCCCTCAAAGGACAGAATCATGAATTGCAATGAATCTTGATTGAACTGAGTGTGGGTATGGCCTGGCCTATAAGGCAGACTTCTTGACTGAAAACACAGTAGAATATTTCACTCAATATTTAATCTCAGCATCCTGGTGTTGCTGGGTCAGACTTTCAAAGACACATGTGAGATGCATGATAAAGAACATGACCATGCACTCACACAATAAACTGTGAGCAGTTTTCTGGCAAGGAAGAAAGTTTCTTTTATTGTAAAATTTTAATTTAATTCAGCTACCTTATCTACTTTATATATATATGCCATTTTTCACAACTGTGGCTTTTTCTTCTCTTTATTTTGTTTTCAAAATATTTCATTTTTCTTGTTAAAACCTCTTTTTGTGTGCATATCTCTTTATCATTTTTCCTACTCTTCCCACACCGTATTTTCTCCTGAAATACACTTTATATTATGCCAACTTTCTTCCCTGTTACATATTTTTAGATTTTTTTCCTCATCATCACAGAGTCCTTTGGAAGTTTCTGATTCTCTGCTGGAAAAGATATTTGAGGATGCTTCTTTTCTTTTTGACACTTCATATAAAAGCCAAAAAGCACAGGGACTGATCAGGAAGAAAGGTTAGTTGCTAATAGGAAAGGTTGCATCACAAATACACTTCTACATGGGGCGGCCGCACCAATCGCGGCAAAGGACACATCAGCGTGTCGAGCTCCGTTTTTGTTCTGAAGGAACATTCCTCCTGCTGTCAAATCTCCCTATGCAAATAAGACTTCTTAGCTGGTAAAAAAAAAAAAAAATAGTAATTTCAAAGAGACACAGAGGCTAATAAGCATTTGAAAAGATACAATAAAAAAAAGTTCTGGAAAATAGCTGGAGGAGATCCCTTCAGGACTACTACGTCCAGCTCTGGGTCGTCATCATGGGAAAGACATGGGCCTGCTAGAGTGAATCCAGAGGAAGCCTATAAAGATGATGATTAGAGGGCTGGAGTGCCTCTCCTGTGAAGGCAGGCTGAGAGAATTGAGGCTGTTTAGCCTGAAAAAGGCTTGGGAGAAGCCCTTTGACTTCAGCAAATGACTTCACAGCAACATTCCAGTACTTGAACTAGCCTGTGAGAAAGATGGGGACAAGCTGTTTTGCAGGACCTGTTGCAATAGGGTAGTGGACAAGGATTTTAAACTGAAGGAGAGTCGATTTAGATTACATATAAGGAAGAAATTTTTAGGATGATGGTGGGGAAACACTGACAAAGGTTTCCCAGGAAGGCAGTAGATGCCCCATCCCTGGAAACCTTCAAGGTTGGATGGGGCTTCCAGCAAGCTGATGAAGTTGAAGATGCCCCTGCTCACTGCAGGAGGGTTGGACTTGATGACCTTCTAAGTTTCCTTTCAACCCAAACTATTCTATGATTCTATGATAACTAAAGTTTTAATGTGCTTTGCTGTAAAGTGCAGACACATCAGAGAAAATCTAGAGTCTGGTGTCACTTTCTAGTGGCTACAGCACAGGATAGGGAGATAAGATCTGGAGTGCTTTTTTATTCGATTGTTTTGCTTAATTCTTTTACCACACTCATGTGGCCTAGGACTATTTGGGTAACTTGCTGTACCTTGGATTCCCCTTCCTAATTGCTGTTTTTTAATAAATTTCATGAAGTTCTGACATTTCCAAAGCTAAATGACCAGGAAACTGCACTTCAAATTCAGTATGTGTTCTTAAAGCTCTTTTACTTATTCTTAGCATCGATTTTCAGTTCAGGGTTGGAAGGGGTTTAGAACAATTAAACCAAAACTCAGTTGAATTTAAATATTTTTCTTCAGACTTCCAACCAAAACTAAACCCCTCTTTTATCCAAGTTCAGATTAACTGAATTTTCATCACAGAAAAACCTGGAAATCTCTGAATTCAATGTGAAAAGTTTAAGTGTTTACAGTATTCCCAAGAGTGGGAATAGGAAGGGGTGATTAGAGTGGTTGTAGTCCCAGTTCACTTTGCATTGCTATGGTGTTATGTGTTTGGAGACATGATTTATAAGCAGCTAATTTACTCTGCACCCTCTTACAATTTCATCTTCAGAGTTATCTCTGTTTTCTTCTTGGATTACAAGATGTTCTCATTATCGCTATATCAG
>NW_020955904.1:223640-226259 GCF_003031625.1 Empidonax traillii | reverse complement strand
AGTATTCCCAAGAGTGGGAATAGGAAGGGGTGATTAGAGTGGTTGTAGTCCCAGTTCACTTTGCATTGCTATGGTGTTATGTGTTTGGAGACATGATTTATAAGCAGCTAATTTACTCTGCACCCTCTTACAATTTCATCTTCAGAGTTATCTCTGTTTTCTTCTTGGATTACAAGATGTTCTCATTATTGCTATATCAGCAACCTCCTCCTAAATGTTATGGTACTGGGTGTTCTTCAAGAATACACAGTGATGGATGGAAAGAAGGAAGGAAGAAAGGGGAGCAGGAAAGGAAGCAAGCAAGAGAGGAAAGAAGGAAAGAAAAAGGGAAAGCAGGCAGGTGAGAAGCTAGTAAATTAAAAAATACTGGCAGTCAGAAACAACTTCCCATGCCTAGTTCTGCAAAACACCTGTAGTTTATATGTAAATTTTCTTTCATTCCAGCAGTACTAGGTACAAGTTCAGGTCTCTTATGTGTGTGACTCTTTGCAGGATGGCAGTGTAAGAGATATGCAGCAGTATGCTCCCACAGTTATCTTCACTGTTTTACAACCTTTCTGACACGTTATACCAAAACACTGCTGTGAACTCCAGTGCCTGAAATTACGTGACAGGAGTGATCACTTCCGCATCTGGAGCATTTCCAGAGTTCCACAGGTGCGTGCGTTTAAATTTGAACACGCATGGACTCGATCTGATGGTTACAAGAGAGCCTCAGTGAGAGCTGAGGGCGAGCATGAGTGACTGCTCATGTAGGGGGCACATGGAGAGCCCATGCTGCTTTGACTGGGGGAACAGTTGGCTGATGCATCTTCATTACATTTGAGTTTAGATGACTTCTCCATGTCTTTGTTCAAATGTTGAAAATTTACTATGGAAAAGGCATTGCGTGGAAGCATTTGCAGTTATACGAAAACACGGGGAAAAGTAAACATCTTTCGTCGAGTCATAAGAATTGTTTGGGTTGGAAGTGTCCTTAAATACCATCTGATTCCAATCACTCTACCATGGGTGGGAACAACCTTCCGCTAGACTGGGTTGCTCAAAGTTCCATCCAACTTGGCCTTGAACACTTCTGGGGATAGAGCATCTACAACTCCCCTGGGCAACTGTGCCTGTGCCTCACCACTCTCGCAGTAAAGAATTTCTTCGTAATGTCTAATCTCAACCTGCCCTGTTTCAGTTTAAAACCATTCCCCCCATCCTATCACAGAGTTATAGCATATCTAGAGCTGGAAGACCCTTGGCCCACAAGATCCTTTGCTCAAAGGGATCATTGAAATCAACTCCTCACCCTTCACGGTACCATCCCCAAGAGTCACACCATGGACCTGAAAGAATTGTCCAAGTGCTCCTTGAGCTCTGTCAGTCTTGGTGCTGTGACCACTTCTCTGAGGAGCCTGTTCAGTGCCCAGCCACCCTCTGTGTAAAGAACTTTTTCCTAATATCCAATCTAAACCTCCCCTGATACAACTTCAGACCATTCCCTTGGGTCCTGTCACTGATCAGTGCCTGCCCCTCCTCTTCCCCTCAGAAGTAATTTGTAACTGCAGTGAGGTGTCCCCTCAGTCTCCTCCAGGCTGAACAAGCCAAGTGACCTCAGCCACTCCTCATATGTCTTCCCCTCTAAACCCTTCACCATCTTCATAGCCCTCCTTTGGATGTTGTCTAATAACTTCATATCTTTCTTACATTGTGGCTCCCAAAACCACACACAGTACTCAAGGTGAAGCACCTTGAGGTGAGCATGTCGTGAGTACTCGCTACACATCCTTGAAAGAGTCCCTCTCCAGCTTTCTGGGCAACGATGTTGTGTAGGACCATGTTAAATGTGATGAGGAAATAGTAAGGGATGTCATCAAGGCAGATGATGTCACTTGCTCTTCCCTCACCCACCAATGCCGTAACCTCTTTGTAGAATGCCACCAAATCAGGCATGACTAGTAAAGTCTCTGCTAATTTGTAGTGAATGTTAAAACAGCCGTGTTAAATAGTAAGTGAAACATTATCTTGATGGAAATTAGACATTTTTATTGAGCTTGTTATTGAAGGGTTGGAAAGAAAAACTGAAATTGTCCTGGACTTCTTAGTTGTACAGGGGGGGGTAACATTTTGTTATTTTCTTATTTATATTTATGTTGGAATGATCTGTGCACAATTTCTCTTACAAAATGCATTTTTGAAGGAGAAAGAAAATTTCTGAAAGGCTAAATAAATAGACCATGAACTGTGATTGCAAGGTTTGGTTTTTTGTTTGTTTGGGTGAATTTTTAAAGTTTTGTTTTGTTTTCAGTTTGAAATAAAACTTAATTGTCACTGCAATCAATGCATGACACTGATTCCATCACTTATCAAAAATCCTGGCAAAAGTGAACTACCAGAAAAAGTTCATTTTTTTCAATTCAGCCTAGAGTACAAAGGCTTTTCTTATGTGCTTTTTAAAATCACAAGGAAATTAAACTGAGTGAAAATAAAATGTGGCAAAGACCAATACACATTTTCAAAATATTTTTTACTTTTTTTTCAGTAATAGGTTTTTATGTTAGTATTTTCATAGCACTAATCCAATGCTCCAGGTAAAAAAAAATAAAAAAAAAAAAAAAAAAAAAAAAAAAAAAA
>NW_020955904.1:73994-223619 GCF_003031625.1 Empidonax traillii | reverse complement strand
AGTATTCCCAAGAGTGGGAATAGGAAGGGGTGATTAGAGTGGTTGTAGTCCCAGTTCACTTTGCATTGCTATGGTGTTATGTGTTTGGAGACATGATTTATAAGCAGCTAATTTACTCTGCACCCTCTTACAATTTCATCTTCAGAGTTATCTCTGTTTTCTTCTTGGATTACAAGATGTTCTCATTATCGCTATATCAGCAACCTCCTCCTAAATGTTATGGTACTGGGTGTTCTTCAAGAATACACAGTGATGGATGGAAAGAAGGAAGGAAGAAAGGGAAGCAGGAAAGGAAGCAAGCAAGAGAGGAAAGAAGGAAAGAAAAAAGGAAAGCAGGCAGGTGAGAAGCTAGTAAATTAAAAAATACTGGCAGTCAGAAACAACTTCCCATGCCTAGTTCTGCAAAACACCTGTAGTTTATATGTAAATTTTCTTTCATTCCAGCAGTACTAGGTACAAGTTCAGGTCTCTTATGTGTGTGACTCTTTGCAGGATGGCAGTGTAAGAGATATGCAGCAGTATGCTCCCACAGTTATCTTCACTGTTTTACAACCTTTCTGACACGTTATACCAAAACACTGCTGTGAACTCCAGTGCCTGAAATTACGTGACAGGAGTGATCACTTCCGCATCTGGAGCATTTCCAGAGTTCCACAGGTGCGTGTGTTTAAATTTGAACACGCATGGACTCGATCTGATGGTTACAAGAGAGCCTCAGTGAGAGCTGAGGGCGAGCATGAGTGACTGCTCATGTAGGGGGCACATGGAGAGCCCATGCTGCTTTGACTGGGGGAACAGTTGGCTGATGCATCTTCATTACATTTGAGTTTAGATGACTTCTCCATTTCTTTGTTCAAATGTTGAAAATTTACTATGGAAAAGGCATTGCGTGGAAGCATTTGCAGTTATACGAAAACACGGGGAAAAGTAAACATCTTTCGTATAGTCATAGAATTGTTTGGGTTGGAAGTGTCCTTAAATACCATCTGATTCCAATCACTCTACCATGGGTGGGAACAACCTTCCGCTAGACTGGGTTGCTCAAAGTTCCATCCAACTTGGCCTTGAACACTTCTGGGGATAGAGCATCTACAACTCCCCTGGGCAACTGTGCCTGTGCCTCACCACTCTCACAGTAAAGAATTTCTTCGTAATGTCTAATCTCAACCTGCCCTCTTTCAGTTTAAAACCATTCCCCCCATCCTATCACAGAGTTATAGCATATCTAGAGCTGGAAGACCCTTGGCCCACAAGATCCTTTGCTCAAAGGGATCATTGAAATCAACTCCTCACCCTTCATGGTACCATCCCCAAGAGTCACACCATGGACCTGAAAGAATTGTCCAAGTGCTCCTTGAGCTCTGTCAGTCTTGGTGCTGTGACCACTTCTCTGAGGAGCCTGTTCAGTGCCCGGCCACCCTCTGTGTAAAGAACTTTTTCCTAATATCCAACCTAAACCTCCCCTGACACAACTTCAGACCATTCCCTTGGGTCCTGTCACTGATCAGTGCCTGCCCCTCCTCTTCCCCTCAGAAGTAATTTGTAACTGCAGTGAGGTGTCCCCTCAGTCTCCTCCAGGCTGAACAAGCCAAGTGACCTCAGCCACTCCTCATATGTCTTCCCCTCTAAACCCTTCACCATCTTCATAGCCCTGCTTTGGATGTTGTCTAATGACTTCATATCTTTCTTACGCTGTGGCTCCCAAAACCACACACAGTACTCGAGGTGAAGCACCTTGAGGTGAGCATGTCGTGAGTACTCGCTACACATCCTTGAAAAAGTCCCTCTCCAGCTTTCTGGGCAACGATGTTGTGTAGGACCATGTTAAATGTGATGAGGAAATAGCAAGGGATGTCATCAAGGCAGATGATGTCACTTGCTCTTCCCTCACCCACCAGTGCCGTAACCTCTTTGTAGAATGCCACCAAATCAGGCATGACTAGTAAAGTCTCTGCTAATTTGTAGCGAATGTTAAAACAGCCATGTTAAATAGTAAGTGAAACATTATCTTGATGGAAATTAGACATTTTTATTGAGCTTGTTATTGAAGGGTTGGAAAGAAAAACTGAAATTGTCCTGGACCTCTTAGTTGTACAGAGGGGTAACATTTTGTTATTTTCTTATTTATATTTATGTTGGAATGATCTGTGCACAATTTCTCTTACAAAATGCATTTTTGAAGGAGAAAGAGAATTTCTGAAAGGCTAAATAAATAGACCATGAACTGTGATTGCAAGGTTTGGTTTTTTGTTTGTTTGGGTGAATTTTTAAAGTTTTGTTTTGTTTTCAGTTTGAAATAAAACTTAATTCTCACTGCAATCTATGCACGACAATGATTCCATCACTTATCAAAAATCCTGGTAAAAGTGAACTACCAGAAAAAGTTCATTTTTTTCAATTCAGCCTAGAGTACAAAGACTTTTCTTATGTGCTTTTTAAAATCACAAGGAAATTAAACTGAGTGAAAATAAAATGTGGCAAAGACCAATACACATTTTCAAAATATTTTTTACTTTTTTTTTCAGTAATAGGTTTTTATGTTAATATTTTCATAGCACTAATCCAATGCTCCAGGTAAAAAAAAAAAAAAAAAAAAAAAAAAAAAAAAAAAAAAAAAAAAAAAAAAAAAAAAAAAAAAAAAAAAAAAAAGATGGGTCTTGAGCCACTCTAAAAACATCCCTGGAAAAGATACTAGTTTCTTAATGATAGATCTTATTTTTGTTCCTTTTATGTTCATAAATAGGTGCTGCAATTCTGAATTAAAGATGCAATAAATTTCCCTTTTAGGTCTAGTTGGCTGTGACAGAGGTGTGTATAGAGACCTGTCTTCTTAATATTGTCTGTCTTCTTCCATGATCCTGCTTAGCACACCATGGTGAACCTGCCTGCAGTGATGTTCCTTTTGCAATCTTTAACGATTTCAAAAGAGCAGTCTGAGTGTCCTTTTCTCAGTTATGGGTGTTAGTGTCCAGGAAGGCAGAATCTGTGTGCTGCAGCAGGTAAATAGGGTAATTCCTATTGCATCAGACACATAGGATGGTCTCCCTCATTTCCATTTCCTATCTGCTCCTCTGTGTAAGATAAGAATAAATATAATTTCTAATCTAGCAAGCAGCAGTTCACAGGGTGTGAGAGTAATAAATTCTTAGAGGATAGATATATTTCTTACCCATACACACAAATGCCTTTTATCTGTCTATGTATCAAGGAACAGAAATGCTACCTGTCTGTTCTTTGCTCATTTAAAAGGCCATTCAATGAGCTACACTGAACATCTGCCGAGTACAGGCCACGGATTTTCACCCAGGGACTCCTGCACTGAGCCTTGTGCTTCTGTATGAGCAAATCAGGGGGAATCAAACCTTTCCACCTCTCCCTGTTGCTTCCAGCAAATTCACTGGGGTTTGTGGGCCACAGGAGGAGCCACACAAAGCACAATGTAGAGTGTTCACACCTCCATGGATCAAAACTCCACATCCTTGTGGCCTTGGAACCGCTGCTCAGAATCACTACCTTTCAAAGCATGCTATCTTTGCTACCTGATTTAAAAACACAAAATGAAGCAACAAGATATACTTATTTCAAATGTCTAATCTGTCATTTGAGATATCAATGCCAACATCATCTGTAGTACACAGTTAAGAGTCTTGAGAACGGAGGCAGTGCTGAATGGCTGCTGATTTCCAAGCAAAGTCCATCAAGACCCTTGTTACATGTGCAGATATGAAATTGTAAGGGAAGGGCAGGGACTCCGAGGAAAGAGATGAGTCTGAAAGTAATGATAAAAAGCTTTTGGGTAATGTTTTACTTATATTTATGGTATGCATAATTTGTAATAACTTTTCTATTATACTGAAGATATTCAGTCAGAATTATTGTTGCTTCCTCAAGGAAAGCATAAAATTATAATCATGTTCATATTTCATTATTAGATATAGCATGCAACAAAATTGTTTCTGGGTTTGGGGTTTTTTGACATTCAGGAAGACTGTCATTCCAGACCAAAAAGCTAATGATATACAGAATAAAAATTATTACATAGATGTCACTGAAAATATACTGAATGCACACATTTCACAGCTCTATCTTTTCATTATTCTTGTTCAGAAAAAATTGGGATTTTAAGTATATTAAGATGTTGCTAAATTCATGATACATTTGCTATACATAGATAAAACTGTATGAAATAGAACTAATGTTTTTCTAAAGAAAAAACCCCTCACTGTTTGCAATATCTGGCAAATTACATTTACCACCTGCATTTGGAAATGCTCCACATAGTGTCTGTAAAAATAATGAGAAACCCAGGGCTGAAAATGAACAACTTTCTAGACACATATTTGGTTTATAATAATAAAGTTCCATGCATGAATTACTTTTGTCTTTTACATATGACGTAATCAACGAAGAATATTTTCCACTTACGTTAATGAAATACGCATTTGGAGATAAATTATATGAGACCGAAAAATAAAATTAAACTGAAAGGGAGGAGTGGATGAATCGGGAAATTTTTAATAGTTATATGAACCAATGTTCTGCATACACCAGGTAAAATTACCACACAGTGATGGAGGTAAGCCTGCATTTGTGCTCCTTGCATGCCTGAGTGGAAGGGGGTGGCTCCATTTCCTTGCAGTTCACCTCCTCTACAGTGATTCACATCAGCTTCCTAAGGGCACAGGCACATACGCAGCTACTACACTCCAAAACCTTCACCTCGTGTGGCACTGGTTCAGAACTGATTGACTACCTCTAAGTAATAACAGATAAGTTTGCAGGCAGCCTGCAGCACAGTTCCAAGAAACGGGAACTGTCCATTTATTTCAGCTGTCCGGGAACATGTGTCAACCCTGGGAATGGTTTCATTTCCTGGAGAGAAAAGTGGATTTCCAATTTACACAAATTACTGTAAGCAAACATGTCATTCTGAATGACCATTAGGAGACTCTATCACCACATATTTTCCTGTTTCAAAACAGAAAGGAAAAAGGTCATTAACTTTTTCAAGCACAAGACAGGAGAAGCATAGTTTTAAGAATTCAGTCGATGGAAACAGCAACATTGTCATATTTGGACTATCTATAAAGTCCTTGGTGAGCAGTTTATTGCCCTAGTAACCCATAAGGTTAGAGCTTATTTTTTTAATTTATCATTGGAAATAGCACCTTTTAGTTTCCACCAAAGCTAACTGTGGCTTGAAATGGAGAGACAGACTTGCTCAGTGAAATGCACAGCCTGTGTTCAAACTGTCTTAGTGTGTGTGATGCCCACATTACAGTTAAAACTGTTGGGGCAGCAGGTAGATAGTCTATTTAAAATGTGGGTGACAGAAGGGGATGTGGAATATGCAGACCTGCAAGTGGCATCCTCACTCCTCTAGGTTTTTGTCTTCATCTGAGGCAGCATATGGAAAATAATTCAAGAAGTGACAGTATGAGAGGACTTTGGGAGATGATCTCCAGTAGTTTATTTAAGATGTTATCTCTTACCTTTCTGCTTCATCCTTATAGAAGAATAATGTTTACTAAATCATTCCAGTTCATAGTCCAGTAGCCAAAAGACATGGCTTAAAACACCAAAGTAGTTAAATTTTTACTGAGACCTCAGAGAGTGAACTGCAGCAACTGGAATTTAGGCTTTCTCTCAGCTTCTCCAAATTTGGAGTTGAATGGTTTCCTTCCTCAGAAAGGCAGGCTATGCAACTGAGAGGAACCTCCTATGGGGATCCCTTTCTTAGACACCACGAGTTAGAATCCTGAGCCTCTAAACCAACTGCCAAAGCAGCTTAGTTCCTTTCCATTCAAAAAGATGGGAAGAGTCCTAAAGGGAGCAATATGGCACAAAACTTTACAAGGAAGATCAAGAAAAATCTGAGAAATTAGTTAAATTATTCCACATTTAAAAATAAAGCAACTGGCAAAGGCAGTCATGATAAAAAACATTCTATGAGTTGAGTCTGGAACAGAACTAGGAGGCGCAAACAAAAGGGGAAAGAGGGAACAGAAGGGAGGCCAGAAGTTATCTGACATGATTAAATGGCAGCTTCCAAATAGCAAAATGAGTCAAACAAAAATCTTTTATTATCTGACCCTAATGAAGCCAATAAACAGGAAGATAAGTAAACAGCTGTTAAGTAAGAAGAAAATTAGGAAGGCTGAGATGGATTTCAAAAAATAAATAGCTAATGGTGTGAAAACAAATGGAAATCAGGATGTCTGAAAGAGATCAATATTTCCACTGAATCATCAGAGGCTAAGAAGGAATATAAGCATATTGATGAGAGGTTTAGTTTTTTCATATAAGGTTCATGAAGGAGACTGCTGTGTGAATACTTACTATGAACTCATTCTTTCCTGGCATGGAAAAGGAATTATTTTTTGATATTGAAATGTCAGGAAAAGAAACAATAACTTATAGAGTGATAAAATTCATCAGACCCAAATCAGACACACCTGGGAATTTCAAGGTAGCATAAGTATGGAAAAAATAATCTACAAAAATATGCAGTCTGTCTTCAAAATACCCATCCTTCCAAAACAGAAGACGGTAGCAAATGTCACATGTAAACAACCACAGCCAGAATAACAAATACCTGGAGGGTATCTCAAGAGAGGAACCAGGCAGCCTGACCCTTGCAGAGGAAAGTTACGTCAGCCTAATGCCTTGGAGTTTTCTATATGTCATTAGTTTTGTTGGTAAAGAAAATATCACTGGCAACATATATATCAAGACTTAGCATTTTGGAAGGACTTTAATAAATATTTTGAGAACAGGAACAACCTAAACACCAGGATCCATAGGGGAAGAAAGGGGTGGGTGCTACTCAGTGCCATGGCTTTGACTGACTAATGTCAGGTTGTGTGTTAGTGTTCCTTTCTTTCTTGTTGATGAAATCTGCTGTAGAGTGTGACTAATGAGTCTGACATGCTGAGGACAGGTGAGAGCACACGTGCTTTGAGTGTCACACCAGCACTAGGACTGCTGTAGGGACACTAAATCATCTGTGTCCAGAACACATTGCACTCTCTCACCTTATTCAGCATTTTTTTCTAAGAATCCAAATATCCCTGGGAACTAGCTAAGTCACTGCTCTGAGTGGCAGATACTGGGACCTTCAGGGTTTATGTATCCTATGTGGTGAGAGAGAACATAGCTGAGTGAGTTATTCCTGGTAGCAAAGGCCAGTGCATTGTTGTACCAGCAGCCTTTTTTCCCATTACCTCTAACAAAATTGAGTTGATCTCACTCTCCTTCGGTGTGCTGTGTTTGTTCATTCTCTGGCCTCTTTATGCATAATTGCAATCCCACTGAGATTGGATGTTTTACTAAAGATATTAAATGTTACCAACAATCTCCATTAGCATAAGAGACCACGCAGAGCCCCAAAGTGCCTTACATTACGGCATTACTCCATTAAGGACGTTATTCCAATAACAGAGGTTTTCTGATTTGGTTGCTTACAGAATGACATTACAGAGAGGGACATGGTTTCCAGGTCCTAGGACAAAACCCTCGTGTCCTCTCTTGCTTGCACAGACCAGGATCAGCTCCCCCTCCTAGGACTGGGGTGATTGGTTTCCAGTGTCCAGCTGGTACAGCAGGGTTTCCTAAAAACCTTGTGGCAAAGGAGCTGGGTCACTTTGAGGTCCTGATAGAACTTCTCAAATGGCACTATATCCATGCTTAGGCAGCTGGATCATGTTTAAAAAGCTGAATTTGCTAAGCACTTCAATAAATCATTTAGTTATCTGAATGTGGATGTTATACCTCCATTAAGGTGTCCAAATTTGAAAATTTTACTTTAACAAGATCTGTGAATTATTTCTATCATTATTTAACTTTTTGGTAGGTCAACGAAGCTCTAACACAGTTATTTTAGAAATTAATCTGGAATATTTTCAGATCTTATATATAATTATCTAGAATAAGGGTAATATATATTGATCACTGAACTGACAGATTTGCAATTTCTAAATCTTTTTCTCACAGTAGAACTAGAAAAGGTTAACCCATGCTGTTTAGCAAAGACTTTGTTCAACATTGAAAAGATCACAGTTGATAAATAACTCTTTGGGGAATTATGTTTCTGATTACATTGTAACCTGCCTGAAAACCAACTAATGAAAGTTTGATAGCATTAGATGGAGAGTTTAATTCTGGATGTGTAGGATGGTCCTAATTCTCATTTAACTTTAGCTGTGCACACCACAACAAATTTTATCTCTGATTTTTAATTAACTAAAATTCCTGATTTAGTCAGTGGAGAGACAGAGTGCTTTTGGAGCAAAATTTCTGTGTTCACTTTCAGACTCCTCATTTTTGGGTGAAGTGTGTGGTACCACCCTTCTCCCATTGCCTGTGCAAGAACTAGAGTGCACCTCACAACAGACACCAAACTCAATGGGCCACACTAGGAAGCAAATCAGCCTTCAGGCTCCATACACAAAGAGAGAAGAGTTATCTATTGCAGAGATAAAGTCCAAAGTGCATTGTCCAAAAGCATCCAAGAGTCTGTTCATCTTTATAGAACTTTTCACATTCAGGGAAAGAAGTTCTAACTTGGGCACCCAGGTATAGGTGCTTACAGTTAGATGATGGGACTATTTCCAGAGGTGGAAATTTAAAAATAAGGATCATGTCTTCCTCATTTTTACCCCCATAGATGTTACCTATCTTTTTTTTAATAACTGGCTGAAGTTTTCCTGGGATATTTGATCCAGATATTTAAAAAAATATTTGAACCCATGTGGGTTTACATATTCTGAAATAGTAAGGTAGAATTTTAAATATATGCATGGAGGTTTATTTTAGTGGTGCTATCTCTATGGTTGCACCATTTTTAAAAAACTTTTCTTTTTCTTTTTTTTTTTTTTACCTCTTTTCTAATGTTTGTCCTGAAGGACCATGAAACTAACACTGGAAACGGAACAGGATTTTGGGAAAGAAATCTGCAGTACATGCAGACTGCACTGATATTTTCTTGCCTGCAGCAGTAATTGTTTTTCAAAGTACATTTCCTGTCTTACAATTTTCTTACCTGCAGTAGCAAAATAAATAGTCATTTAGGAAAAAAAAAAACAAACACAAACAAACCACTACAAATCTTTTATTTGGTTCTGACAATCTCGTCTGCTTAGGTCGCACACTGCCACTGGCCATTGTTCATGTCCTTGTTAAATCACTGGAACACAAATCCAAATGTTGTGCAGTATTGCCTGTGCTGGAAAAAATCATTTAAAACACAGAAGTGGAGAGTTCCTCTCTGCAGGGAAGGTGTAAGCAGCAGGTAGAGAACTGAGAAGGCTCAGGGAATTAATGTGTGTGGCTTCAGTCCAAGATCTCATGTGATATCAAATAACAAGTTTTGAATAAAGTAAAATAAACCATCTCTGGACAGTTTTATTTTCTAAGGTCCCCAAAACAGGTCAGTGATCTAGTGAATTAATTTTGTCTCTTCAAAGACAGAGTTTATGTCTTCAGTAATTCACTATAAAAATTGATTTACAATTTTTTTACTTCTGTTTTTGTCATTGCTTGAATTCTTACTCTGCAAGTAGCATTTTGGTAGAAAAAAATAACGGATGTGCTTTGGCCTATACTGTCAATCTCATTTGCCCTTCACTGAAGAAGTATAACAAAAAGTAGTTAGAAATATTATATGGATTCTAGTTCTGTTAAGTACACATATAATCACTGCTTCTTACCTTTTTCTTTTGTATTTAATTCTATTTTTAATATTTGCTGCCAGGATTAAAATGAGGCTGCTTTCTCCCAGATTGGAAATTTCATCCTTTTTGTACGCTGCTATTAGATTTCACAGATTTCATTAGAGTTTTCATTAAAGAATATACAATAATGAAAATGTGAAGGATTCAGACTGGAGTCCCTAGAGGGTGACTGTGACTTTGTAAACTTCACTTTGGGAAGTGTAACTTGTTCCCCTGAAAAGGGAACTTGGATGATTATTGATGTCAGATAGACTGTCAATACTGGGGGATGATCACCCGAGTAAAACAGGTGAAGTTTTATACAAACCTCTGGTCACAAGTAGTGTTTCCAGGGTATGATACTGGTATGGCTTTACCTCCTCTAAAAGAACAGCTGGAGAGAGGGAATGTGTTTCCTGCAAGCTGGTGGATGGCACGAAATGGAAGGAAGCCCAGTTTGGGCTCCCCAGCACCAAGGTGAGCAGAAGGCCATCAAGATGGTCAGGATGCTGCAGCACCAGACATATGGGAATGGGATACAGTGCTCCCTAACCTAAATTATTCTGTTACTCTGCTAATCTAAGTAACCTACAAATGGCATTTCTCTTTCTGTTGCTGTAAATAACTGCCCGAGAAAGCTTTGCTTTCATAATTGTTCTTCCAAAAAAAAAAAAAAAAAAAAAAAAAAAAAAGAAAAAAAAGGCAAGTAGAAAACAATCAAGACCACGTGAGAGGAAGAAATCTAAATCCCCCATAAGGAGATTGTTCTCACAAGGGAGGTATATGATTCAACATGGTAAATATATCTTCCATGACCTGTTAATTTCTCGTTCGTATTATTGGTCATGAGTGTAGCAGAGCTGTGAATGTTCAAACCCTCTCTCCTCCAGGATATTCAGGAACTTGGGCAGGAGCTTTCAGCTAATGCTGACCTGAGAATCTGCCCTGTGCACTGGCACTGAGAGGTTTCACTCAAGACAACCTAACCAAAACTACTGACATATGGCATGTTGCTGGCTCTAAAAGATACTCAGTGCCTTCTTTCACATCATATTCAAGAGATCAAGAAGACATCACTTAATTGTGTCTATCTTCAAGTCAAGATGAAGAGTTGCTTTCACAGAGCTGTTGCAGCATTTATTGGCATTTTCTACAGAAAATACTGCAGTCAAATCATCTATCTTAAACTTCCTGAATTTTAGCCTTGCAGAAAGGTGAAACTGTGCTATTTTTACTCTTTCCTATATTGAGTTGCATCCCTAAGTAGATCTTTATAGTTCCATTTTATATAGTAACATCCTCTCAAAAGTACATAACTGTATTAACAGAAACTCATGATGATGGGACAAGCAGACAGAAAAAGTAAAACTGGAAACCAGGCTTAAAGGCCTTTAACAATTCATGTTTCTAAATTAAGAATGAAAACATAATAATTTCTTATATCTGAATGCAACCTTCTGCACAGCTGATGTTCATTTTCTTTGGGCATTAATGTCTATACATGATGTGAAGCATTGGAGTCCTAAGCCCAAAACTTCTATGTGCTATTCTATGAAATACCTATAGACTTCTGGCAGACATAAATTTGCCCTTGATATGGTCTATACTTATCAGACCTTAAAGCAGAAGCAATTAAACTAGAGTAAGTTCCTTCCTTCCTTGCCTGTACAGAAATAACCCTAATGCAGACTGATGAATGCTTGAGGGTACAAAATAAAGCACTTAGAACCAAGGAAACATCACAGTCAATATGGCCCTGGGAATGGCTATTTGTGTATAAGCATTACAATACCATATTTAAATACCTGATCATGAATTATTTTGGTTCCTTATCCTTGAATTGAGCCAAACTCATACAGGAGAGGGATTTATTGGGCAGTTTCAATAGGCTGACAGGTTGAATTGAAGAACTGGATCTTCTCTTTTCCTCTGCTATAAATTTCATGGGATCCTGGAAAAAAACACCTTAGAAGTCATTGTTCTCTGAGCTCCTCTTTTACTGGGAAGGTGCCAAACAGCAGACCCCAGGATCTAATTTACTCAAATGTTGAGTGCTCACAGCTGCCACCAAAATCACTTTTAACAGAGAAACCAAGAAAATAATCTCAAAATCTCAGACAAGGGAGACATTAAATGATTGCATTGGACTGATTGTCAGAAGGCAGATGAGTCAAAGGCCATTTGCAACAACAACGCTGGGGCAAAGTGCTGGCTGTGCCTGTCCCCTTGAACTATACATACTTGCCCACACCACAGCAGAGGAGTGCCTGGAGTCTGGGCATCTGAGATGACCTGTGATCTGCAGAAGAGCTTCAACAGAGCCAGCAAGAAGTCTTTCGTGGGTCCTTCCCCTTTCCACAACATCTTTCTTTTATATTGTAGTATTTGAGTTCTACCCTTTGCCTCTGCTCTTATCAATGACCACTTCATATCAGACAGTACCAAGCTGGCCTTCAGATGTGCAGGACTGAAACTCCTGCATCAAGACATAAATCTTCATACGAGGGCTACCACACTGCTCTGAGGTCATCTGAGCTCCTCAGCACTGTGGTGTAGCCTCCAGAAAGAGGAGTTTATGACTGCAGAGAGGCACTTGAACTCCAGAGCTGTGAACCACTCTACTGTACTGGTCCCTATGGAAGACAGATTTAAAACAGTGTGAGCAAGAGAGTACTCAGAATAAATGCCTGGAAGCAGTAAAATCTTATCTTTCTGCTGAAAAATTATCTCTCCAGTAGGATTCTGTTTAAAGCCTTGTTGGCATAAAAATAAAGGACGATTGCTATATTTTATCTTTTTTCTTTTTTACCCATTTTCTGATTTTCTATCATAATAACACATGTTCAGTTTGGAATTTAACAGTCTCATCTGAGTGGTTAATTATAAAGTAACAAATTAAAAGCTCAGTAAGCATTTATGCATTTTTGTCCTCTCTGACCTTATAGAGGCTGTCAGACAATAGACTTCTGGAGTTTTGATTTTTAGCTTTATCTCTGGTGCTTTATATTTGCTTCTTCATGAGTTTCCTTCACCTTTCTCTTTCAAATGTAAAAATCAAGTTGATCTCCCCAGAAATTAGTGAAGCAACGCTGCTTTTACCTTGTTAATAATGAAAGGAAAAGTATATCCTATCCAAAGAATTCTATGATATCCTGCCACCACCTACCCTTAAAAAAACTTTCATGGGAAATGTTTGCAGGTTTTAATATTCCTTACTGCGTCCCAGACTTGCTAATGTATCAAACAGTCGTTGCTCCCATGGGGCACAGGAACTAAAATTTAATTTTACTGTCTTCTCTTTCTCCCCACAGAGCTCAAGGGTTGTAATTCTTACATAGTTGACAAAGGATTCATTGGCCATGGCTCCTAGAAAAAGAATTCATATGTATAGATTAATATAATCAATGGATTTTCTAAGCCATGAGCTACGAATGAAGGAAACTCCTGAATTTGTGAATAGAGGGAATCCTTTTAGGGCAAAACAGTTTTTAGTAGTTGGGAAATGAAGCTGGAGCCCCAAAAGCAAGGATTAATAAAGAGCAGGTAAGGAACCCCAGCATACTGCTGTGGGGAGATCCAGATCTGGTGCCACATAAGGGATTAAAGAGTGTGTGTGTGAACCCATCTGTGTAGGTTTCTCCTGTGCTATGGCCAGGAGAGACCGTCTCTGGGACACATGGCCTGCTGAAAACTCCATCACTCCCCAGCCTCCCCACCAGGATGTGATGAGAAGAGCAGCTGATCCCTCCCTGGCACTCTGATACCTCCCTGGCACTTAGCATATTGCTAAGCTCCAGCTTGAATAACCTGCCTTCCTTACAGCTGAGGATGATTTTATTCACCTTTTTATCATATTTATATTCCCAGCATCTTAAACACAATAGCACTTCCTTTGATTGCTCACAGCTGCCTAATCAGCCTTGACATTAGAAGTCCTACTTTCCTTTTCTACCAAAAGAGAATGAGCAGCCAGCCTCTCGCTGCAGCTTTATCTGATTTTCAGATAATGCTTCTCCCCTTACCTGGCTCCTCACATCTCCAGACAGCAGCAGAGCTCTCTAGGCCTGAAGATACAAGTAGTCTCAGTAAAACCAGTCATAATATCTGTTGTTGACTAGTTGTCAATTAGTTCCAAATTCAGACCAGGGAAAAGCCCAGATGAAGTGCAGAAGCACAGTGATTCTGAAAAATGTAATGGTTAATATCTTAACCTCCCACTTAATCCTCAAAAAAATGCTCAAAAAAAAGTTTGGCTGCTTTGATATGAAACTGAAACAGAAATTTGGAACTGGGACAAATGAACATTGTTCCAGTGAGCACTCACAGAGGTTCACCCAGCTCAGTCCTCAGCTGTTATTTTATCTATTAACGAACTGATTTCAGCTGCACTCAACTGCCTTCTGCCAACTGGGGGCAGGGCATAGTCCTCATCTACTCTCTTCTATGATTCATAAATAAGTGAATAACTGTACAAAAAAATGAAACTCATGGCTATGGATCTGAGTAAGTTCACTCAGCACCAGTAACTGGATGCCTGGAAGGTACCACCTCAGGATAAGAAGTGAGTCCAGAGGGCACCACCAAGGTGATTAAAGGGATGGAGAAGGTCTACTATGAGGAAAGTTGAAGAGAATTCTGATTGTTCAGACTAGAAAAGAGAAGGCTTCAGGGTGACCTAGTTGGAGTCTTCTGGTACCTGAAGGGAGCTACAAGAAAGATGGAAAGGGACTATTTACAAGAGCATGTAGTGATAGGACAAGGGGGGATGGCTTCAAATTGAGACTGGTTTTAGATTAGATATTAGAAAGAAATTCTTTACTTTGAGGGTGATGAGGCAGTGGAACAGGTTGCCCAGAGAAGTTGTGGGTGCCCCATCCATGGAAATGTTCAAGCCCTTATTGGATGGAGCTCTGAGAAACCTGTCTAGTGGGAAGTGCTCCTGTCCATAGCAGGGATGTTGGAACTAGATGGCCTTTAATGTCCATCCCAACCCAAGACATTCTATGATTTAAAAATTATTAGGTATTGGTATTGATTGACATTTTTAAGAACAAGTGTGGGTGATTTATTAAAAAATTGTCAGATCAATTTCTATTTAAATGTGAGCAAAGGCCTACCTGCAGGTCCCACTTTCCTACTCTGATGGATCATGGTGACGCAAAGAGAAGCTGTGAACTAAGTGCTGGTACACAGAAGAAAAACAAAAGGAAAATATCAAATCCAAGCTATTTAAACTGAGGAGAAACAAGGAATAAGAAAATTGCTGTTGTAAAGAAACACAGGCAATGTCACTGACTGTTTCCATATCCCTTTTTAAAAGCAAGTGCAGGTATCAGAGTGCAGCCCTCTTGACCACCAGACCTTGTGAATCCTTTTTTCATCCTTTAGCTCAGTGCTGGGTTAAAGGTGCAATGGAGCTGGAAGGGAAACATCTGGAGCACATGGCCAAAAATAGAAAGTGTCTAAAAGCTTTCAAGGGTGAGGTGGCAGCACAAACAGCCACAGGCCTTCAGTAGGGCAGCCTGGATGTGCTTTTTGCAGTGTGGGCAGAGGACAGGCTCCTCTCAGTGCTCCCATTGTGCTGCACTGCCCTGCAGCACACAGCACAGCAGTTTCCTCGTGGAGGAGGAACCTGGAGGTGGGAACCTGTGGGAAAGTAAAAATCTGTGTGGGTAAGGGAAGAAGTGCAGGTTTCTGTTTCTCCCTGCTACAAAGAACCTGGAACAATCTTGCCCAGATGAAAAGCTCATTCTTCCCACCCCTGAGATTCAAATACAGAGGCCAAATTAAAATAGTTGCTGCTTAGGACCAGTCTACCTCCTGTGTCTCTGATGTGCTCTCTGAACCAGGAGCTTTTGCTTAAGCCATGCCTGCTGAGACCTTCTGTCTCAGTAGTCTTGTTTTTTGCACAGCACAGGCTTTACTTTTGGTGAGAAACAAGCAGGTTTCAGGGGCTGGAGGATGCCTCGGCATCTGTTGTCTGTAGCCACGAATTAACTTCTTGATGGTGCTGCTGATGGGCTTGGCACATTCACAGGCTCGGAACAAGACAATGGCTATTGGCCACAGCATATGTGCTCATTTATCCTGGATTTTCTCATCTGTAAATGGGCATCTGCTCATTCAGCCTGGGAGACTGATATCAGTGTTACCGCCCTCCATGCCCCTGGATGCAGAAAAGGGACACACTTTCAGTCTGCTCGGACTCAGGCTCAGGCTGCCATTTGCTACGCAGGCATCAACTTTTAGCACTTCCTGTGCTAAAACCAGAACAAGGACAAAGCAAATGGCATTTTTCTCTTCAAATTCAAATGGATTAGACAAACAGCAATTCAGAGAAGGCTGAGAAAATAAAGATGAACTCTGATTTTAGCTACTGGTGAAGCACTATGGCACATAACTCCCTGTATGGTTGTAAGCCTATCAGACAAGATTTACTGTGGTATCTAGACCTCTAAAGATAAAGATGTGTCAAGGGAGAGCTATTAAAGCATTCAAATTGCTTTCACCTTTACTTTCTGGGAGATTTAATATCTTAGCTGGATAGATAATTTTTTGCAGATCTTCCAGACATCTTTAAGGCACTTTAAGTGTTCAGAGTCCTGCAGTAAGATCCCATTTTAAAACCAGATACAGTGCCCAGACCCTGTGCACAGCAGCAGGTCACTTCTTGCAGGAGTGCTGATCCCCATGAGAACATATTTCTGTGGATCCCTGTAGCTGGAAGGTAACTCAGGGCTTTGAAAGTGCTCCTTGTAGACACCTGAGCTATATGCAGCATCTCATACTGGCCCCCTGCATTGTATCTAAAATAGCCAGAAGGTGTGACCACTGCCCTCTATCCCAGCCAAAACATCTACCTTGTTATCCTTGTTGCTTATGGCGGGAGCTAAGGGTAGGATATATCACACATAACTTCAGACAACTGAAAGCTAAATAGCCTTTTTATGTTTGTCTAACTTTTCCTCTGAAGTGATAGGAAAAAAAATAATTCAAAAGAGCAATTGATCCCTGCAGTAATACTTCACTCTTAAGATGGCCTGGGTCACCCACCAGAGATAGTTCCCTGTCTCCAGCAAGTAAGGAGGAGGCAAGATGATGATTTCAGACAGTGAGTCAGGCTTTTTAGAAGATTTTGATTTCCTTTTATTCAAGCATTAGATTCTTTTGCAAAAAGAGAACAAATTTACAGATACACAGACACTTGAGCTGAAGAAAGGTTAGTGTATGCACAAACTTATCCAGGTTATTTTTTTGTTTGTTGGTTGGTTTTTTCTTGGTTTATAGTTATTTTAATTTTTTTTTCTCGTGGTTCTGTCTTTACAACATAATTTCTATATTATGAATTTAGAATAGATAGCTGGCTAAGAACTAGACAAGAGTTCATATAGAATGGGTCTCCTGTGTCAAATCACAGTGAGCTTCAGGTTACAAGACAAGGTCTGTGACTGTGATGGGTTGACCTCAGCCAGCTGCCAGATACTGACCCAGCAGCTCCATCAGTCCCCTTCCTCAGCAGGTCAGGGGACCAAACTAATTGGAAAGGCTCATGGTTTAAGATATATACAGGGAAATTCACTTGCCAAGTACTGTCATGGGCAACACAGACGATTTGGGGAAAAGTAATGTAGTTTATTGTCACTTTCAACAGATTCAAACAGTGAGAAAAAAGGTAAAATTAAAACACTCTCCACCACCCCTTGTTCCCAGACCCACCTTTTCCCTTTCACACCTGACTCTTCTCCCCTGAAGGGTATAGGGAACAGGGAAGCTGACAGTTCTGTGGAGACAGGACCAGACTCACTCCTCAGGGCACCTGCCCCCTATCCCCAAGACCAGCCATGAGGATGCAGTAGGAAAAGAGAACAGCTCACCAGGGCAGAGCTCCCCATGAACATCGATGCTGTGCCCACGTGGTCCTTCATTCCAGCCTGGAGCTCCTCTGTTTGCAGACAACAAACAGTTGGAGCTGTCTCGGTGGCTGAAAAGGCATCTCTCCCTGTAACAGTGTCAGTGGCTGTTTTCTTCTCCTCTTGGCTTGGTAACTCAACACAGAAATCCCACAAACTCCATGGGGAACAAGGGATATTCCTTTGGTTTTGTGCCTTGGACAAGAGCCATATGCAAATGTAGTTAGTGGTATAGACAGTGTTTAAAAACATAGTTAGAAAGAGATGTTGAAGGCACTTGTCCACACAGACAGGTGTCTCTGAAGGGTCTGTACTGTTCCTAGAGCTGTCATCCAGCTCACATCATCGGTAAAAGGTCCTTCACCCCACCCCACCAAACCACACCTTACCCAGTCTGGTGTTAACCTGACTCTTGTTAATTAAGAGAGTGATTTACATGAATGGCTGATATTACTCAAGCTTTCCAGTGAGCATCCCACCTGAAGTCATTATCCTCTGTCTGAGCCTTCCTAATCACTATACCACAGCAATCAATTAGGAGGTGACTAACGAGCAATTAGGCCTTCAGGAGAGTGGATAAACACACCAGACACTAAGATCTGGCCTTGTGTAAGTATGCTTTGCAATCAAGAAGGAAATCAAAGAATGACAAAATGTTCCAAAACCAGAATTAGTCCTCGAACAGAACAATGCAAGACAGATGAGCATGGCCTTTTGCTGGCACAGAGAAAGGTGGTGTCTCTGGCCAGAGTCTCTTTCCAGGGATATCAGTAATGTAATGAAAGTGTAAAGTTGCTCATAAAGCACCCAAGGTGGTTTTAAAACCACAAGATTCTTACCCTCGTAACAACAGGAAGAGAGAAGCCAACTTAACCTGGGACCAGCAGATCTGATGAGCTCAGTTAAAAATGTAGTGGCTGTCCAGCCTCCACTGCTCTTTGAAAGGTGATCCAGGTGCCTCTATCTAAATAAGCTTCATTTGATACACCTCTAAAGCAACGAGTCTTCAGTTTTCCTGGGCTATGGCAGGTCAACACATCCATCAGTACCTTGGCTGTATGATGGAGGTGAAAATCATATTCCCCCTTCTCAGAGACAGTCAAAAGGGCACAGCTAGGTATCTTATTTGAGAACCTCCCCCCTACCACCCCCCAAAAAAAAACCAAAACCAAAACCAAAAACAAAGAAACAAAAAACCAAAGCAAACTTACTAACCAACCAAAAAACCAAACAACAACTACAAACAACCAAACAAAAAACAACATAACATCAGGGCTGAATGCAAATTATTTAATTATTTGCAAATTTAATCTAAATTCTGCCAATTAACATTAACTGGGAAAATCAGTGAAAAAAATTAAATTGTTGTTCCTTCTGGGTCTCAGGATATTTCGTAGCATTTAGTATTTTGCATTTGACAGTGGCATTTCAAGACACAATGGACCTACCTTTATCTGGAGGAAAAAAATGTAACTAGGTAATATTTTTAATTATTATTATTATTGTTATTATTATTATTATTATTATGTTGACTTGATGGGCAAATCAAAGATGGAATCTCTTCTGTGTTGTTTTAAATTTTGTCCTTTCTCTCTTTGTTTTCTTTTGTTTTGTTTTTATTAGAATGTGTACTCACTGGGAATCCAGGGAAGGAAGCACACTTGGGACAAAGCTCCCAGCTGCCTCAGTCCTTTGTGTGGGGTTTGCTTAGAGTAAACCACGTGGTCACCTTGGTAAATGCCAAATAATCTGGCACATATTTCACTGCAGTCATCAGCAAAGAATCAGGTCCAGGAGAAGTGAGGACCCTAGAAATGAAATGTTTCATCAGCTCTTTTCAGTAGACAGTTCAGTTTTTGGATTGTGTCCTTTAGTGACCTCCTGAGGTTGTCAGGGCTGTGGAAGCAGCTGCATCTGCAGGGAAACATGTTCTGTCAGAGGTCTCTCCTCTTAAGTTAACAGCTTGGGACACAGAATAAAACTGAAATAAAAGTTCAGCTATTTGTACATTCTAAGTTTGTTTTTGCTATGTTTTCTTCTGTATTGTTTTGTTCTTTTAATGGATGGCCCAGAACCCATGTCCTTCTGGCAGCAAATCATCTACCAAGAGCAAAAAGCATAAAAAAGCTAAATGCAAAGCAACTGTCAGGGAGGTTTAAGGCAAGAGATTTGCCAAAAGCCCCACAGAAAATTGCAAGAGGATACTGTGAGTGAAAAATCTCCATCTAGAGGGTTCAAAAGACCCATAGCCATGTCAACAGGGCTTTGCAGGGGGATATTCTGTTTGATTGCTCACTGCAGAAAACCGAGGTCTGAAATCCAAGAAGACTTTAAATTCAATAGGAGGATTAATGGGTACCAGAGACTCCATCCCCAGATTTCAATGCAGAAGAACCAGGGTCTTAGCCTCCACAAATCAGAGAGATGTACGAGTTCATAGGCTTTGTATCTGCCTTAGTGGCTGTGGCTGAAATGCAGGTCTTCTCATACAGGACAGGTAACACACCTGCAATGTGGGCATAACATTAACAGCTGCAGTCTTTTGCTTACAATCTCAAAATTTCTTGTATTTCCTGAGCCCCTAATTCTTAGTATTATTTCTCTCTTTTATTTTTGTAATAAAAAGGACGTTCTGAATATAGGAGTGCTGTATACTTCTAAGATCAGAAGATCTTAGAATCTCAATTCTATTACTTTTCCCTTCAGTTTCAAAATACCTTGTTGCTTAAATGAGTCTTGTATTTTCCCAGTGTCTGTCTCCTGGCTCCTGGAGGCCAGGCAGAAGGACAAGAAAAGGATGACCCATCATTCAGGGAATCTATAGAGCACCAAAATAGGAGTAGGTTACTCCAGTGCTTGCCCCATGCCTACTCCCCAGTTCTTTCCTCCAAGGCAAAGCACCAGGTATCACTTAGTTCTGCTTCCTCCTGCCTTTTTCTCTAAACAAAAGTCACTCTGGGAGCAAAGGACTAAAGAGATTTGATCTTCTTCCCTCCCTGTAGATAACTGTGGGCTCTGACAGTCCAGACAGTTTTCTCATTGGAAAAGGCACTTACCCTGTGACTCTTCACCCATCTAGAAGATAAAGCAGTGGACTCCAGTGTGAGCAATGATTATATTGGTATTATTATTATCAGTATTTTACTGTCAGACTATCAGGCAGGTGTGTCCTCTCTCCATCACTTTTTGGTCCTGAAACACATGGGCCACTTGAACTAGAAGATCCAAAATGATTGCTAAAGCAAGGGGCAGTAAACCAAAATCAAGAGGTTATTGCTAGCTTTGATTCAACTTTGTGATACATTACAGTTGTGCTCCTTTTCGTTCATTTGAAGCAGAGGAAAAAAATTATTTGCCTGAACTATTAGCCTGAGTTATTTGTATTAGGATATTCCTTAAGTTTATTGGCCAGTGAAGTGAAGGTTTTCAACTATTCTCCCTTGCTGATGACACAGAGAGAACAGGCATTTCTAATTGTATTAAATACTGCATTATCCACTCTGAAGTGGGTCAGTTGGAAATAGCCTCTAATACAAATCCTGAGACTTACTAGAAGTTGTGTGTCTGTAGCAAGAGTCATGTAAATGTAAACCTTGGATTTCAGCTCTTTTTTTATGTATTTCATACAATGTTGATAGCAAACTCCAGTTAATAATCCTCAGTTTGTATGAACACTCAGTTTTTTTAGTCTCTCTGAGACTAGACTGATCTTGCCTCCAGTCTTGATGGTGTCAGGGTTTGTGTCTTTTTATTAGATTAAAAATGTATACTTTAAAACTGAGTCTGATAGTGGCAATGGTGAATGGTGAATACTTTCACTGAACATACCTTACTTGAACTATTTTTGAACATTTAAAATATACTGGACCATGATTTCCTGAGCATCAAACTTCACAGAGTCCGTACATTTCCCAGCTCCCTTGAGAAAGAATGGAAACAAGAAGCCTCAGATTTATCCTGGGTAACTGAAGGCATCAGCAAAAAGTGCCCACATCAGGGTGTTGTCAACCTAAATCTCTGTATTATTTTGGAAAGAGAGACAGTTATCTCCATGAAAGCAGTGTTGTCTATCTACCTCGTAAATGATGGATTCCATTTCTCTCCTTGAGGGAAAATGGAGTCGTCTGAACTCCAGCCTTACATTAAATCATCCAACCTACCAGCTGTAATGAACCTGGGCCAAGAAAGGTGGAGTTTGTTGGACACAGCAAGAAACATCTGTAGGCTATAGCTACTTTTCTGACAAAGACAACAAGGGAATATCAGTGGGTACCAGACCCAGACTGTATGTATTGCTGTATTCTTCAGACCAGGTTACTTTTGTTCTGGGACATCTAGGGCTTTCTCTAGGACCTAGCAGAGGGCAGAAACTCTCACTAACTAATCTGTACACAACCACCCTTTAGAGAGCAAGAAAAGGTAACAGTATGGACATGAGTTGTTCTGTGCCAGTCAGCCAGAGTACTAAAGGATAAACTTTAGACACAGGTATTTTACCAGAGCTGATGTAACTGAGGCTTGGATTAGCCCCAGCTGCCTCCAGACATCCCCTAACCAGTGCCAGATGCAGATATTTTCAAACTTCTCTTTTGTTAAAATCCATCTGCCCATAAATCAATACTATAACAGCATCTCATCTGAAAAATGTGGGCAGCACTTTGAGATATTTCCATTGCCATGTCACTGGGTCATGATCTGCTTGTGATTTAAATATTCTGGTTGTTTTTATTCAAACCAAATAATTTATGTTTCTCTTTGTGACCTTGCCAACGTAAACATGTCAGAGAAGAGGAAGGGTCACAGTTTGACAGACCTGCTTGCATGACCATAGGAAATCACTCTCAAACAGACAAACCTGACTTAGAGAATTGTTTACTTTTAATCAAATGGAAGTCTGCACTGTAAAACAGAGCTTGATGCTTAATAGAATACCTAAATTAGAAAGGAAAATAATACAGAATGCTCTGGGTTATTCTTTAGGAAATAGGATCACTGATCCATCATCACTGAAGGAGCACCAGGTGTCCCAGGGACCTCTGACATTGAAATGGATAATGTAAACTGTGAATGAAAAAAAAAAAAATCAATGCATCTTTTTTCTTTGTTGTTGTTGTTGCTTTTGGTATATGTATGTTCAGTTTGTGCACAATGAACACATTTAGAGAAAACAATATTTTTTCTGAATTACTATAAAAATACAAATTAAATTCTACCATTCCTCTATGCCATATGCAAGTCAATGTGTGAATGTAAGTCAAAATGAGTATTGCTAATGAGTTCAGTGGAAGTGTAGCCATGAACATTCTGGATCTTTAAGAACACTAAGAGTCAAAAGTTAAAAATGTTGGAGTTTTTTTGATTATATCTGATGCCACAGTGTGGGTGATCTACAGTTTGGACAAGCAAGATAAAATTCCAAGACTACTCAAGCACTCACATCAGGTAGATCTTCAACACTTAATTAAGAATCATGTAAAACATATGTATCCAAAATGACTGATTGTTTTTGAAAATCATGGCTTCTCTTAGTCCTGTTATCCCATGCAAAATAAGGATTAAAGTTAGCAACATCCTACTGTGTTGCTCAGATATCTAGATCCTATCTCTTTCCCCATGTTGCATTTAGTATCTCTATCTCACACTCAGATTTCTGGATTTGTTTGTGCTTGCTCTCAAGATTATTCAGGAATGTTCCATAGAGTCATCCCTTAAAAAAATCCAAATATATAAAGTCTCCTCTAATTTCTGAAACAGCTCAAGTTTCTCTGACATTTAAAAGAAAAAAAATAATTGAAATTACTGTTTTGATATTGAAAAATACAGCTAGTTTTGTGGTTCTTTCATTTATGTTTCCCCAAGATTATCAGTCGACCTTTTCTGGCTATTAAAATTAAAGCTTCATTATTATTATTTTGCATAATGTTCTTGTAGCCATAACTATCTACAGTTCTTCAGAAAGTTTGTTTGCTTTAGAACTTGTTTATTTTTTCCAAGAGTATCAATTGAAATAACAAAAAGATACTACTTTTTCTATTTTCTGTAAATGTTATTTTTTGTTGCTTTTGTAATGAACAATCTCAGCAGCAGCTGAAATATCAGAGCATTCCAAGCAGACCTCATTTCACATGTAAATTAATTTGTCTGATCTTCACTTATTCCAAGTAATTTTTTAATAAAAATCTTGGGAAGAACCGAAGCTGAATCCTAATGTCTCCATCTCTAGACTTCACATAGCTTTTAATTTATGTCTTTCAAGCAGCCTATGAACTAAGCAAAGTATAATCTTGTATTTGATTTGCATTCTGAACTGCATAGTATTCTTACTACTCTAGTAAGATTTTCCTGTGTTTTGCCTTATGATTGTTACTACAGAAACGTGTTACATCATTTAAAAGTAGTTTTTGGGAAATGGATGCAGAACCAAGCTTTTAATCCTCTTCAGTTGTGTGCTTTAGCCACAATACTACAGTTCTGTTTTTGTTTCTATGGGGTTCTTTTAGGACCAGGGGTACCTCTTTGGAAGGATGAAAAGAATGAAAGGCTGACTGACAAATAACTTCAAATAACTTCAAAACCTTGAAGGTGGAGGACAAAATGCAAGCTGAACCTCCAGAGTTCTGTGCCAAACTCTCAGTCATTCAGCTTGCACATAAAGGAAGCCAAAGAGGACCATGATGGGCACGACAGTCAGTTCACCAGGGAGCAAAACTGAACATCCACTTCTGAGAGTCACAGTTGATCCATGGACTTGGGGACTTCTGGGGCACATAACAGCTTCTGTGCCTGGGCACCCCCACTTTTAGACAGAAAAGCCCCTCTTTTTATCAGGCAGCTTTCTCTGATTCAACTGAGTAACTTACTGTTGCTGCAAGGGCACATGTAAAAAACCTCACACAGCACTGGCCTTTGGTGGCTCCTGAGAAAAGGAGAAGTTCTTTCCCTTTCCCAGAGACAGGAAGCTGAATTTTTGCTGTGCTGAGGCAGAACCAGCTCGGTTCATGTTCAAAAGCTGCATACACTTCTTGATGATATGGGTTTAAGACATGTCCCTATCTGGTCTGGCAATATTTTGCACTTCCTGTATAAAGATTTTGTATATGTACAGAGATATATGTCTTAAAAGACAACATCTAAATGTACAAAAGAGCTGTTTGAGGCCTGAATTTCTTTTTGAAATCAGTTCAGGACTTCCTAGCTTCTATAGCTAAAACTCTACAAGGGTTCAGATTAAATGATTGAATTACACTTTTTGCATCTTAGTACTAAATGGAAAAATTACCCTAGGATAAAAACACAATCATAGAAAAACTTAGGTTAGAAGGGACTCCTGGAAATGTCTAGTCCCAATCCCCTACTCAAATCAAAGCTAGTTTCAAATTTGGGTGAGGTAGCTCAGAGACTGATTTAGGATTCAGTCAAAGTCTGAATATCCCAAAGGATGGAGCTTCCACTATCTCTGTGAACCCTTCTTTCAGTGGTTAATTACACTTATGACAATTTTCTTTTTTTCTTTTGTGTTCTCATGTTCCTTATATCTTAACTGAAGAACAAAGAGTTCCCAATGATCAGGAAAACAAGGCTTGATGAGGAGAGGCTGATTAGAGAGATCAGGTAAATAGGGTGCAGAGAGAAGGTCTGAAGTGCTGCTTGACAACGGTAGCAACCATTTGTATCAGCACTCTGGGATCCTGAGAGAACTGTCACAAAAAAAATGAAAACAGTGGAGGATTCAGGGAATAATCCTGTTTATCAGTAGGCCCTGAGCCAATTTTTTCAGATTAAAAGCTTGATCACAAGGTGAGCTTTGCAAAGCTTTCATACTTCTCACTGTCACAATAATGCACCAATTATCAGAATCTTAATTACCAAAACAATCTACAGGGGGAAAAAAATATTCAGCATTCCATTTTTAGCTGCAGGCAGCTGCAGCTGGGCATGATTATAATAGCAATGATGAGTTTCCCATGGAAATTACAATGATATTTGTGAATAAACTTCCCCAAGTTTACATTGGAAGATTATTAAAAAAAATATGGTCAGTTGCTCAGTGGGGTCAAGCATTTAGAGGCTCCCTACAGGTGGCTTCCCAGACACTCATCCATGTTTTTAAAAAACAGTCATTTCACTGCTTCTCATCATCTGTCTAACCCTGTGGGCTCACACGGGCTCTTCAAACGTAGCTAAATTATCTTCACTTTTCTACTTATTCTCTTTATGGCACATGGATTTCATTTGGTATTTCAGGGAGAGTGTTTCAAACAGGCATCCAAACACTGCTGAAATATTATTGAAATCTTTCCCTCCTGCCATACAGAGAATAACTGTCAACCCAGCACATCAGGGTCATTTAGATTACTGGTGAGACGCTTCAAACTGCTACGTCTGAGGAGAAGCTCACATTAATCTGTAATGCAGAGGACTTCAGGGGGACTTTTGTAATGTGGCACAACCAATTAATTAACAACAAAATGACCTTAACAATTCACATCACACCAGGATAATTGAAGCCATGAGATGATGCCTCTGAAGTGGTATTAAAGCATAGCTTGTGTGTATTGAGTGACAGCAGAAATGCAGAGACAACACCAAAAACTGATCTACAGGTGAAAGGTGCAGCAGTACAGCTGCTAATGTGGAGCCACACCTGGATCATTAAAGTAATCCCAAAGTCTGTGTGAGTACGCATTTCAGCAGCGGAATTACTTACTTTAGACTATTTTATTACTGGATCTAAAAGGCATAAGCTGTTTACCAGGGCTATTTTTGGAATAACTCTTGCACTAAAGCTATCCTAAAATAAAAATCTCCATCATGATAGAAACCATACTCTGCATCACTCCCTTTAAGTCCATTTTAAATACTTTTGTCAGGCAATCAGCACTCTTTCTTTCATTTCTTTCAAGGTACATCTGCTTGGTAAGTTGGTCTCACACTGTCAGCCACACTTACAACCCCAGAAACTCCTCTGGGAACCTTGACCAGCTGCTGAGGAAAGTGAGCTTTGGTAAAATGAAGGATTGTTTATTTACTCAAACAGTTGCCAGAGGAGAGAGTTAGCACAAAAGCAAAGTGTCATCAAGTCTGGCTAAAGTTCACAATCTTCTCACAAGTTTTGGATGCTCCTGGTTGACTCAAGCAGCCAGGTTCATTGCCTGGAGCTTCCTCCTCTTCTTCTGCCTCTCTTGGTCTTACTCTGAAAAATCTTCCTCGAATATCTGTTTTGCTAACTCACTCCTCTATCCTAGCTTCTGCTTCCCCCCAAACTGTCTGTAGAAATGGTTTGTAAAAGTTCCCTTATTTTTTTAACTTAGATCCCCGGTGTTAAAAAAAAAAAAAGCCAAACATATCTGTGTACTTGGCTGCAGATGGATAAATAGGCACTTCCCCTAAGCCTTCTCTGTTCTTTCAAGGCCTTCTGATATTTTCTTTGAAGATATTTTTTCTCTGCCTTTGTTTCATTTCTGGCTTCTCTTACCACAACCCTTTGTCTTTGTTCCTTGTGGCTCTATAAACAATACCAAGTAGGTAAATTGAAGGATATAGTTAACAGTTAAAAATTAACCAGACAGCTCCATCATCTGTGAACTCTTTTACAAGACACTATTCCAGAAGCTGGCTCTGGGCTGAAATAATTACGTTACTTTGAAAACAAAGTAATTATTTCCAATTAAATCACTTTTACTGTGCAATTAGAGTGCCATATGGAAGAGATTTTGTCTTCAAAACAGCTAGAAGTCATCTGAAGGATTGCAAAGAGGCAGGTTTATTCCTCCTATGGAGGCAGGAGGAAATCTTCTCAAGAACAAGACTAACTCACAATAAAATAAAGATATAATGCTATTAGAGAACATCCAAAGGAGGGCTACAAAGATGGAGAAGGATCTAGAGGGGAAGCCATGCAAGGAGCAGCTGAGGTCCCTTGGTTTATGCAGCCTGGAGGAGACTGAAGGGAGACCTCATTGCAGTTACAACTTCCTCATGAGGGAAAGAGGAGGGGCAGGCACTGATCTCTTCTCCCTGGTGACCACTGACAGGACCCAAGGGAATGAACTTAAAGTTGTGTCAGGGGAGGCTTAGACTGGACATTAGAAAAAGGTTCTTCACCCAGAGGGTGGTTGGGCACTGAACAGGCTCCCCAGGGCAGTGGTCACAGCACCAAGCCTGACAGAGTACAAGAAGCATTTGGACAAGGCTCTCAGGCACATGGTGTGATTATTGGGGTGTCCTGTGCAGGATAAGGAGCTGAATTCAATGATCCTTGTGGGTCCCTTCTAACTGAGGACATTCTATGATTCATTTGTTCACTGACTTTTGTGACCTCAGGTAGCAGCTCAGCTATGAGGAATTAAATCTGGTTCAAGCACATTAGCACTTGCTTTAAGCTCTTCTGAGAGAAAAGCCACAACTTCTATTACAGTGTTTCCAACTTCCAAATAGCTTTTAGGCACTAATGATGCAAAACAACCTGACATATGCTTCTGACTGGTAAAAGGTGACTAGGAGCCTGACAATTTTTTCATTCTACAATTGGAGGGTTTAAGAATAGAAATCCTGGGGAAAAAAGAAAAAAGAAAAAAAAAAAAAGAGAGAGAAACTGACATGTACAAATCTAATGAGCTTTACTGTCCTTTTCTAAGAATAATGGGGGAAAAAAACCCACCAGTTCTGCCACGAATAGGTAACAGTGAAGGCAGGAGAAATAATGAAGAAGCACTAACTCCCTGCTTCCAGATTAACTCATATCCATGCTAATGTTTCCCAGGCTCCATGCTCTGCAGCAGATGTTGGCTGTGCAGGGGGATGGGAGCAGCCAGGTCTGGTTCCAGCAGTTTTGAGGGACAGCTGTGAACGTCAGGGGCTGGCCCGTGATGGGAAGGAGTTTTCTCACGTCAAAGCAACTGTGTCCTGCCGTGCAGCTGCTTCAGTCCAATTAGCCTGCTGTGCTTTGCCTTTCCTAGGTGAGTATCTGAGGTGCTTCCAGACTTATTTTTATCCTGCGGGATCTTAACTGAAGAGACCATTAAAACTAATGATCTAAAACCTGTACTAGAGCTGCTTCTATATCTTATTAGATGTTCAAAGGCAGAAATTACAAAGGGTTTTCCCTGGCCTTTGGCAGACATTTGGGTGAAACCCTGTTGGCTGTGCCAGTGTATGGCTTGCAGACTGTCCAGTGCAAATTTAGTTTGTTTGTGTGCATCTCTGTACACTGAGCACGTGGCATCAGACATGATGATCTGGGAGAAGAGCTTCATCAAAAGCAAACCCTAAAGTCTGTGATCAATTTTTACCCCTTCTCCAGAGCTCTAAGCTGTTTGAAACTGCTTTTTGACATTTTCTGGTCTGCCTCCCCATACTTTACATGCTTTCAATTTATTATTGTTGCAGATGACTTTTTTTTTTTTTTTTTTTCATATATGGTCATCTTTCAAGGTTTATTTGGAAGAGATTCAAAAATTACAGGCTACACTAATACAGCTGTCTCTTCAATAGAACCTCTTCTAGCATACTCCGTAGTTCCTAACAGGACTTTGTACTTTTTCCTTGTGTCTCAAATGAGCTTTAACAAAGAGAGCCCAAAACTAGTCAAACTCTTCAAAAACTTTCATCAAGGGAAGACCAATTGAAAGTTCTGCATTTTTTAAAAAATATTTAACTTTGTCGTAATAGTGCTGCCATGGATTAGGCTGGGTTGTTTAATCCCATCTTTACCTTTTCCTGATAATAAATTTTTCAAAGAATCATATCTTAAACAAGATTATTCCAGGTGCCAGCTGAGAAATTTACATCAAAACAACTTAGTAGAAGCAAATTTGGACTACCAAGGAAATTATTTTTTATAGTGTCTGATTTCTGCAGAACATTCTGGCTTTTTACTGAAAACAGAGCACAAAACAAAACACTTGCCTTGGTTCTAAAAAGCTGCTGTAGTGACTCATGATGATTATAGTTTAAGTGCACTGCTCTCCTTTCTGGACAAGTTTGTCAGCATCCTAGTTTCCATAGTCAAGAAGGTGCCAATATAACACAAGCTGTTTCTGAAAATGAGGATTAGGACTATAACATGGAAACAAGTATAAGGCTGGAGCACATAACTGAGGAGGAAAGGAGAGGATTGGATCAAAGAGTTTTCAGGATAAACATGGTGTTCCTTCCCACTCACTGTCCATGTCCCTATAAAATCACTCTCCTTCTCTGAGTTCAGTGGTTATTTTTTCCCTGGCTTTAGGGTTCTCTACTGGATGAACTGAGGACCCAAATCTTCAGTCCCATCCCTTGCTCTGTCACCTTCTGCTCATAACTGAAACTCTTTCAGGGACCTTGGCTCTGGTTCATCTTTTCCATGTCTTGGACTGCCAACAGACCCTGTTACCAGCATCCAACTCTGTACACCATGTCAAGACCCTGTGGCACTCTACCCTATTAGAGATGGCATTGTCTGCATAAGGATGTTCCCAGTTCCTTCAACAGAAAGTATTCATTCTATCTGAAACTACAGAAAGCCAGGAACAACAGATCTGAAGGAAGAAAATGGTTTAGCTCCTGTTGGCCAGCATATCTTTATAACTACTCAGTGCTGTCATGGGCTATCCTGCTGTTTGCATGACATGAAGGGAAAAAATACTTTTTCATAACACAACAGCATGTCAAGGTTAACCTAAGTACTCCAATACTGGAAGAAAGAAAGGCTTCAGAAGACTACCTGGCAGGAGGGGACATGTAAAGCTGTTATTAACATACACAACTGTGGGGAGTCATCATCAGTTTTGCTGACGTACAGAAGGCAAGATTTCCAAAATCAAGAAATCACTGCCCACAGGGAAGGAAAATAAATAACTTTGTTCTAGCTTTTGTTAAATCTCAAAGTAGACAATAAAAGTATGAGAAAATTGGCATGATAACTTCCACATATGGCCGGAGTCTGAGAGAGTACAAAGTATAGCACTAGTGGTTAACACAGTGATAGGCTTCCTGCCATCTTCAGTTTTAAATTATATGCAAAACAAAAAAGGCATCTGAACCTGAACACCCTAAACAGCTAGTAAAACTTTACATTTTGGAAATGCACATTGCCTCAGTTACAGGAGTTCATGGAGTTGCCCTGGAGAAGTGACCTGTCCTGGACCTGACCTGACTTCTGGACCTATTGTGACCTGCTTTAATCAGAAACACAAAAAATACACCCACAACAATGTAATAAAAATATACTGAATCTTTGATAAAGTACTTCCTTGAATTATTGATTTTTTCTCTTTCTAGATGCTGCCAATGTGCCTGAAAAGCAACCTAGGGTTCAAAACATTATAGACTCTAATCAGAGGTATTCAGCTTTCATCTTTACGCTTGGCAACTATATTAGAGGTATAGTTATCCCCAAAAATCTCTGTTTGGGAGACAAGAGAATTAAAAATTTAATGTCCCTACATAAACTTTTCTTTTCCCAAACTTGAAACTTCTTCCACCTGCTCTGCTGCATACTGAAGAGATTGTTGAAAAGGTAGAGTTTGTCTCTAAATGGGAGGATCTTTTTGGTAGCCCTGTCAGTGGCCAAATCTATCCTGTGTATTCTAACACTCAAGAGATTTGTTATTTACCAAAGTTTTAAGATCTTGAAGCCGGGGAATATGCCTACTGAAACAAGATGAACCAAAAAAGATAGAGGATTGTACTATATAAAACAAAAACCAAAACTGAAGAGGTTGTGTATTACTTGATCAAAGATTAGTAAATATACAGCAGACAAGAATACCTATTATTTTGTTCTGAAGATGGAAGAAGAAGAGTTATTTTACAGTGGAGAAAGAGAAACAGAAGGTATAAACTGATACAGAGCAAAAATACCTGTAGATTGGCCTCTAAGAAATAGTCTTATGGTAATTAGTCTGTTAGCTGGAGAGAAACGTGTCCATGGTAGGCAGTGCTTCATTTTAGACACTAAAAACTGGACAAAATAGAGCAAGAAGTCAATCAGGTATCAACAAAGATATGGAGAAGGTTACTAAATAGTAAAACTTTCCCTTCAGTCTTATCTCTGACTTGAAAATCTGACAGACAGTCAGGAATGAAGCTGTAGAACAATACATGCTAAGTTTCATTGTCTTCAGGAGGATGCATGTGGGATTGATTTTGTTCTGGAAGCAGAAACTCTTTTATTCAAAGAGAGGAAATAAAGAACATGGATGATTTTTTGATTGCAGCTGAGTCAGAAATGTCTCTAGATCTCAGTCAAAATAGCCCTGTTAAAGGCACTGCAAGATCTGATGGTAAAAGTCTGGAAACATATTGAGCCCATCTCTCTGCCAGTTTAAGGTTCATCCTTAGATATGCTTGTGGGACTGTGTTTCCCAGTTCGGTCATGGAGGCTGATTGTGAGCTCAGGCTGCACATCGTTACTGACTAGAGGAGAGAAACTTTCAACAAGCAGCTGCAGAGAAATATTTGGATAATTTGGGCTGAGATAGTGTTTCTGCCACTTACAAGTCAATCATCATGGCATCCTTAATTCTATGCAGTAGCGACCTTTGTGGTTACTGAACTGCTCCTGGTTTTATCTGGGTTCCTCTGTCCCTGCCCACAAGATGGTCTGACTAGGGTAGAGGACAGAGATCATAGAACCATAGAGTATCCTGAGTTGGAAGGTACCTACAGGAATGATAGGCTCCAATTGCTCCAGCCTTGCAAAGGGAGCTGGAAGCTGTGTGTGGGGAGTCCCTGGTGATGTTTCCACCATGATGGATGACATGCCAGCATGTCACCACACATAAGCTGCTGTCACAAGACACCTGGAAAGAGGCAGAGACAAATAAAGGATATTTCTGACCAAGCAGCACATTGCCAGACACAGCTCCAAGGAGCTCTGACGGATCCTAGGACAGAAAAAAACAAGAAATCATTCCTTAGAAAAAATTTCTTCTAGCTATATGTCCCAGAGCATTCAACCAAGACATCCTCTTGCTCCTGCCTACTTTGTGCAGCACTTCTTCTCCCAAACAATTCCCCCCTTCTGTGCTCCCAGGCCTTTATATGAGCAGACAACCTTCCTCCTTTAATGGTTTTTCTTAACACAAAGGGGTCTCTTACCCTGTTGGCAGTCTCATTTCTTTGAATAGAAAAACATCACCCTTTTCCTCTTTAAAAGTATGAGGAAGAAATGCAAGAAACTCACTCCATTCTCCCTGGATGCTCAGTTAATCCTCACAGCCCACTTCCCAGTACTTAAGTGCAGCTTTCACCTGCAGCTCCTCAAGCTGTGAAGGAGCTATGTAGGTTCAGGTCGCACTTAGCCAAAGGGTCTCTTGAGCATGTCCTCTGCCTTGGCAGTTCAGATCCTAAGAACCAGCCCTCCTCAAATAAATGGGATAATTTAGCAGTGATATACACATATTTTCTTTTTCTAATCTACTGATTTGAATCGCTGCCTCTGGTGTTTTTAGGATTCCACAGCTCTGCTGAATCCACCTGTTTTCAGCTTTGATCATTCTACATATTTACTGCTCAGCCAACTAAAGTTATTATTATTCTGCATTAGAATTTTGCATTTGCATTTCACCCTTGTCATCGCAGTGAAATCAAAGGCCTAGTACAGTACACCTCCAGCCTTTCTATTTTTTGGGGGACAGCAAACACCTCTGATGTCAAAGCTGTATTTTAGTAAAGACATTGCTGGCATATATAATACCTGTTGTTTTTACCAACTTTAATGGCATGAACCATACAAATTCTTCTATCTCCAGCCCATCCAGCATTCCTTGGGCTTCACTGTGCTTTTAGGGGGAAAAAACATAAAGGTCATTCTGTTTTTCTGAGGCAGCTACTCTAATACAAATGGGAAATTTGTGAGGGTGCCCAGCAGGTTTTCCCACATCCAAAGGACTCAGAAAGGGAGTTGGTTTCCAATAAGGCATTATCATAACAATCTTGGTAATCCTGACTACTTGTATGACATGAATCAAGAGCATGGGTGAATAAAGCCTGCATTCCAAGGGACAGAGTGAATGACTGAGATATTCACCTACAACTCCTGATGCTTAATGCTTCAATGTAAGGCACAGTTGCAGGTTGCTGGGAAAGAGTAGAGTCACCCTGGGTAAGTCTGTTTCATGCTCCTTTTTGAGCAGATATTTGTATAAATGGCTTTAATAAAAGGTTCCACACTCAGTGGGTCAGACAAAGATTGTGCCAGCACTAGTGTGATGAGGGGCCCACAGCACATCTGTAGGTGTAGCTTCAGATATCTGCATCAGATAAAATAGGAGTTAGGAGAATAATTTCCTTTATTTCAGATGAGTAATTGAACCTCTAGACCCTTGCTAGGAATGTCTTTGAAAGGCTTTCTCGTTTTGACAAGGAATTCCAACAAACTTTTTCTTGGTGGGGAAAAAAAAATAAATCTTTGATCAAACATGCCTGACTGCTGTGACTGGCACTGAGTGAAACACCAGCACTGTTCTTTGGTGCTCTCTCCAGTTCCTGCTTTGGGCCATGCTTGTCATATATTTCTCTAACATTTCGTCATTTATGATGTACTTCTTTCGGTGGTTTGAACCACATCTTCCTCAAATTCCTCTCCTAGAAAAAGGACACCAAAGTCTGGGATTCTTTCTTCACTTCATTTACTATGGCACAAAATGACCACATCTAATATGGTCAGCATACTGCTGACCTCTTTCTCTCGTGAAACTCTTAACGCTGACTCCTCCAAAGAGCCAAAGATCTTCCCAATCCAGCAATGCCTCTGTCTTCCCAGGTCCTATCACTGCTATTCTCTTTCTTTCCTTTTCTGAACTCACACTGGAATCATTAAATAGCTCAGGAGACACTTGGAGACCCTATGTGCTTTAGTTCCCACCACAGCATCAGCTTCTGAAATGCCATGACAAAGGAAAGTAACATCCCCCCGTAGAAGTTTACTGGTAATGCAACTCCTCGAATACTTCTTCTGTGGGAAATATTAAGAAGAAGGAGGCAAAATGGAAGTTCTATCCTTAATTACTATTCTTAATCCTAGATTAAGATTTACCCCAGTAGCATTTGTTGATTTCACACTTTGGAATACATGGGAAAATTGACTCTGGTTCTCACTTTGCAAAGAGGTAGAAAAAGCTTCTCTGTCTTTGAAGTGTCCTTTTGTTTGGTTATGGGAACTGCCTACATGGGAGACCAATTTCACAGTGTCCAAGTAAATGAGTTTCAGAGCATAAAGTAACAGTAATGACTGTAACCACTCAATGATATCAACATCAGAACTTCATAGGTTCAGGTACCTGCAGTTCAGCATAACAGTGATACCCCATGGCTATATAAATACAAATTGGGAGACAAGCTGGCAAGATGGAATTGATTGACTCTTTGGGTGAAAACAGTGCTTCCCAGGAGAGAACAGCAAAGTAAGATGCTTTGAAGCCTTCCCATACTGAGAAGACCAGAACAGGTGTCAGTGGAGCTGGCTTGGGAACAAAAAGTTCACAACAGCTGCTATTCAGCAGCCTTTGTTGTGCTGAGGAACCACTACGGCAAATAAGAGGCAGCAAAGAGAGATCCATCTGAATGGTCATTCATTCTGCTAGACAGTAAGAAATAAAACACATTGAGACACACAGTGCACCCTGGAGGTTGAATCCTGCCTGCTGGGTTTTAGACTCCTTTAGGACAGGGATGGCTGACTGTGTTTGGTCTGACAAACAAAACTGGAGAGAAGTGGTTGCACTTCTACCAACCTCTCTGCGAGTCAAGAGAGTCTCAGTAAGATGAGAACGTGGCCTTGTATGTTCAGTTCATACAAAATTCTGAGGTCTGCAAAAATACAAAGCATTATGAAAGCAAATGTACAAGCATCTATGACTCTGAGCTATTGAAATAAAGAAAGATGAATAGCTACATTTCAACAGTGAAGAGCCCATCAAAAATAATAATAAAAAAATAACTCCTCCCTGTGCTGCAGAAATTGTTAAAATTGAGCTGCTAGAAGCTGACGTTTCTTTAAAAAGAAATTCTTAACTTGTCCTCCTCCCTTAGTGCTATATGTACAATTTAAATTACACAGAGCAAATGAAGTTTTGAAATGCAAATGTGATTATGAGTCAAGAATACATTTTAAATAAAGTTTACATATGGTGATGACAAGTGTCATCACATCTAAGTAATATCCACCACACTCTTCAGAAAACCACTCACTCAGTTTGAATACCTTCTTTGTGTAGTGAGAGAAGTATTGGTCACAGAGAAATACCTAAATAGCAATATCCTGTACAGTTATAAAACACTAATACTTTTTTGTGTTGCTTTACTTCCTTTACTATTCTTATAATACTGTTCCTTAATATTTTTAGGAGATGACATTTGAAGGCAGCACCTGAACACAAGGCCAAACAAGTGTTCCTTTCAAACTTTCTTGGGGGATATGTTTCCTGCATGTCAGACCATGGTTTTTTTAACTGTTTCTAGAAGGTCCAGTATTTCTTGATATGCACTTCCCAAATTTGGTGCCCAGCCAATGGGGGCATCAACAGCTCTTTAGTGATACTGATGCACTTCTCCCAGGGCTCCCCAACCCCTACCCATGGCCCAGGACTCCATCTCAGCCCACCCCAGGGCCAACAGTCCCTTCCCCAGCAAAGCCATAAGATTACAGTCCCCAGCTCTGCAGGTTGATGTTCCAGCATCAGCCCCAATCTCTGTCCCCACAGAACTGCCTGATGACCTGGGATGGGGCTGCACAGCCCCACCAGGGAAGTGTGCCCTGTACCTATTCCCCAGAGAGTCCCTGACCCTCACTTGTACTCAGCTGCAACCTTATCAGTATTGCACAGAGTGGAAAAAGCTATTCCACAAGCCTTAAAGGACTACCTTTCTGCTTATGCACCACAATGTTTGTTTTTCCTGCAGCAACATGACATTGTTGGCTCAATTTCAATAGCCCCCAGATCATTTCTTGCAGAACTGCTATTTAAGCAGCTGTTCCCCATCATGTGCTAGTGTAACTGATTATTTCTGCTTATAAACAGTACTTTGCACTTGCCCCTAGTGAATTGCATCTTCTGTTCTTTTCTTTGTGTTTCTTGACAATATCTTGAATTAGACAATATTATTTTTAAATTCAGTTATGCCCTTCAACTACGGGTGCTACTGTTTGCCCTGGTATTTAGTAAGTACAGCACTTATTCTGTCATGCAGGCTTTTAGCTCTGGTAGATATTTTAAAGTGTAAATAATGCAATGCTGCTGAAGTTAAAAAAAAATAGTCAATGATCTATAAACAAAGTGGTCCACCAGCTTGTTTGCTAAGACTTTCTGAATTTAGATGGCCAAAATATCGAAGCTGAATAATAAGAAGTACATTTACCGTTGGCATGGTTTTGGACAACTCCCAGTCCAAATCTGGAGAAAGAACTTTATTTTCTATCCTGAATTTGTGGCACTAAAGCTTCTTCACTTTTCCAGGCTCCTGCTAAGATTCTGTCAGCTTCTGTAAAAATGATGAAAGGCACTGTATTTCCCTTGAATATTTAAATATTTCCCTGCCATAATTTCTCTAGGAATCTCAGAAGAGACCAACTGTTATGTAAAGGCCATTGCTCACCACACATGCTTCTCTTGTTATCTCTATTTCCATATAATTCTTCACTATGTCCAAGTGCTACATCTCATCCTAGTCTGCAAATCCAGACTTGGAACCAGAAGTGTTTTTTTACTATACATTTGCAGAGAGAGTTATGCAATGGGTTTGTAGTCACAAGTCGAATTCAAAGAAAATATCACATGGAAAATCTCAGAGAAATTAAACGGGCTTTCATTTCAGAGACATCTCTCATATTTTATGATATGAGCCATATTGGAGTAACACTTGGGATCAACAGGCGGCAGTACCACAACATTCTGCTGAAACAAAATGTCTGAGCTGCTGTATGCTGAAAACATCCACCAGAAATTCCTAATTAGAGAGTTACCAAAAAACTTCTTGCAGAGTGTACTGCAATGTAGAGTTTCCTTCTTACAAAGCAATGGAATTTAAGATATTTTGTCTCCAATTATGATTCCAGAATAAAAAATTTTGTGTTCTTCCCCATACAACTGAGCGTAGATGCAGCTCTCTATGCAATTTATTGATGGCACCATCGTAAATAATATTAATCACAATAACATTACCTGTAGTTGATTCTCATACAGAGCAGTTTAACTTGGATTTAGAGGCCTATAGGTGTCAGAAGCATTCTCCGTGTCTGTTTCCTGGAAAATGTTTTTTGGATGTTTTGCAGATCTCTGTATTACCTGGCAATGAGGTGGTGTTCTCTTTGGCTTAAAGTAACCTCAAAATGCTGAAAACAGAGCAAATGTAAGCTTTAGGATTGCCATTGCCTTTTCTATTTGTGTAAGAGAAGATCAAATTAACCCCATGTGTAGAGTAGACCACCTACAGACCAGTCTTAAATCTTCATCTGTAGCACCAAAAACCTGCCATTGCTATCAAAAGGAAAACATTTAATCTTCCACAGCAAATCTTGCAACACTAGAAAATGACAGGTTTTTGTGATTTAAAGAAATGCAATATCAAATAAACTGCTCAAACATGAATCTATTATCCTCCCCCTATGCCAAGAAAGATGTTACTGAATGTAAAAACAAGATAATAGAATGGAGAAACAAGTGCTCTGCTGAGCCCATACACGTTAATAGTATCATTTCAGAGAATGACTAAAGATTGCCATGAGTCAACAATTCCTCCTAAACATTTTGTCTAAGAACACCTACCATCCCAGCTTGACTGGCAATGAACAGATTAACATGCTTCAGTTATGATGGGAGCTGTTTGAAATAAATCGCTGTTAATACCAGCACACCAGGCATCAGTGCTCTCTCTGTCACACAGCAAGTCACTTAAAGGGTTATTTTGCATACCCTCCATGTTCTAATGCAAGAAACCTTCAGAAACAAGATAAGAGAGTGAAGGGTAAGAGTTTTATTGGTGGGGAAAAGCACTGCCTAGGAACCTAGCTGAATTAAACCCTGCTCTTACCTGCAGTCCAGCAAAATGAAGTCCTACACATTCATATACAGAAGGTATCTGATGAAGCAACATTCAAAAATATAAGCCAGGTGCTCTCCAAAACCTGCCTGGCACCCTGTCAGATCATTAAAGAGCTACTTGAGAACTCAGCTTAGGGCCTCTGAATCTAAGATGATGTGGTGAAAGTCTTTCTCAGCCCAGACTCCCAGCACTTTTGTAACTTTATCATCCTTGAACCCCAACACGGCTGGAAGCCCAAGCCACAGTCCCAGGGCTTCCAGCTTCCCTGGTTCATGAATCAGGAATGCAAAGAAAGGAGTTCACAAGAGCCAAATAGTTGGATTCATATTTTATTTGAAAATTGAACAGAATTATTTCTCCCCAGACATAAAAAGGAGGAGGAGAAACAAAAAGGAATTTCCTTTCCCTTGGAAATATGAGGGTTTCTAGGTTTTGTTCCTGTTCCAAAGTTTAATACACACACATTAGCACATGCATACAAAATCTTAACAGACTTTCCCCCCTTTGATCTGGCTGATGGGGGGATTTCCTCTTAGGTTATGTCTTATACTGCAGTAACTGCAGGATGCTGATCTGGATGGATTTAAAATATCATACAATATAACATTTCCCTATTTGCAGCCTGATTAATTTATTGTATACATCCACAGGAAACATCTCCATCCTGTAAAAAGAAAAACACTTTGAAATCTGCTTGTCAAAACCTCTTCATTGAGCTAAGAACTACTATTCCAAGTGAAAAAGTTATACAGAGTAACCTCATATGTAGTGTTTTATGTTTTCAGATTCTTTTAAAAATCTCAACTTCAAGTCTCATTTCTAGTAGTGTTAATTTCAGTTGTAGCTTCACCTATCACTCCTACTACTTGCTGCTTCAAGTAGCAAATCAAGAACAAAATGTTTGTAAATGGTTTGTCTGATGTGGATTGTAAAGATTTCACTTTGGAAGTGAATTTAATATTCATTTCCTTTTAACTTCTGTTGCAATTAATATGTAAGTCAAAGGTCTTTTGTATTAAAAGAAAACCTTCAATGAAATCCCATAAAGTATCAAGAACCATCTACTGCTTTGTAAAAATGTGATTCATTCAGCAATGCAGGTGCTCCAAGGATTTATCAGCATTACAGGAGAGTGATGGTGTGCATAGATAGAGGAGAGAGAGGAGCAAAGAAACAGCTGATCTCTGAAATCTGGTTGGGAAAGGGGAAACAGGTGGAGGGAAACTTCTGGGAGGTCCAGAGAGCAATGTGAAGAACAGCAGTTCTGTCTTGGGAAGTTTGTTTTCAAATTATTGAAAATGTACTTCATTCTGAATTCAGATAAAGGTCCTCCTTTTCCAGTGAAAAAGAACAGTTTTTCATAATCAGTCTTGTTTAAGGACTCTGCCATATTTCATTTTTGATTCTGAAAAAAAGACCAAAAAACCCAAAACAAAAACCAAACAACCAAATCTACAAGAAACCCGAGAAACCAACACTATCATCCACAACAAAAATTTGAAAGAATCATTTGAAAATGAAAAACTGAAATTCACTGTCGTAAAAATGCAGGGTTTTTTCTAAGAGCTGAAAATTTCCATCATGTTAATGCCTTCTGAAGCTTCGTTTTCAGAAAAACAGAAACAATTTAATTTCTTGTATAGACAGACCTTTTTTTTTTTTTTTTCAGTACAAAACAGCTATTCCTGTTCAGCGCCAATTCCTACAGGGTCACAAATAAAAGGCTTGCAGTGGTCACAGCTGCTAATCCAGTTTTAAAACTAGAGGAATGGCTGGGTGGGTGAGGAAGGAGTGGACCTGGAAAAGAGAGGAGAAAAACACAGCTCCAACCATGTTTATTTAAAAGGTGCATATTTGTCTCCAAACTTTTATTTCCCTCCATAAAATCCACATTTCTTACACCATGTTCTGACCCATTTATATGGATATGCGTGTTTGTGAAGGAAGGGAGAGATATGTAGTTTATTTTCATGTGAGGGAACTTTAACTTCCCGACATGGAGGAGCAGTAGCATCCACACTAAAAAAACAAAACACCAAACCCTTAAAAAAAAAAAAAAAAAAAAAAAAAAAGAGAGAGAGAAGAAAAAATAAAGTAAAAATCTTCTTTTAAACTATAGACATTAAAATTGACATTTCTTGCTGCATTTTTGTACTATGACTGACTTGATTTTTTTAATTCTTTTATTTTTCGTTCTTTTTTTTTATTTCCCAAGGCCTTGTAGTATCCTTAAGGTATGTAATAATTTAGCTTCAGTGCTTGCAAACTTTAAAATATTTCATTGTTATTTTTCCTGTACCGAGAGAAATCATCTGCAAATCCCAGGAAAGGTTGATTGTTTCCGTCATCTCTTAAGCTATGTGTCCTCGTCCTCTTTCTCTCTGATCTTTCAGTCCGTGAAACCTGGCTTTTCTTTTACCATGGCTTTTCTTAATCAGTCTGAATGCTTTTACTATCCAGTGTTACAATTTTCACTCTATTCCCTTATGCCCTGTGTTTTCTTCAACAAAGACATTATATTGAGATATGCATTGATTTAAGAAAAGTGATAGTTTTTTTTGAAAAAAAGACTTTTTATTTGGTTGGTGGTTGGGTTTTTTTGGTTTGTTTGTTTTTTGGGTTTTTTTACATATTAGAATGTCTGAATTGTTGCCAAGGAGAAGAGGGAAAAAAAAAAAAAAAAAAGAGGGAGTTATTGGGAAAAAAAATCCCCAAACCCACCAAACAGGCAAGGAGACAATCCAGGCCAATTTGCTCTGTTCTGTCATTTCCATCATTACTGAAGTTTCATGTTTCCTGTGTGCATGAAGAGATGCAGAGGCTATATGTCAATTTTCACTTTTCCTTTCTTAAATTGTTTTTTTGAGCCTATACTTACATAAATTAGATGTATAATAACACAAATGTTCCTTAGTAGCGTGTTGGATATTGAAGCCATGTTTATTGGAGAACCCTGCAGTGCTGTGCAGAGCACAGTGCCAGGTTCACAATCCTGAGGACATAAATAGTCCCACTAAAGTGAATGAGATCATTATTTGCATGATTAAATATCATAACATTAAACTGTACAGAAATGCTACTGCTGTGGGTAGAGAGGGGGAAGGAGGAGAGGAGTGTGACATAAACTTTCAGGTGACAAGAGAGGAATGAATTCTGCCTGATTTCATCCTTCAAAAGCCTTCTAGTGACAGTATTATTTTTAAATGGCTTTTAGTGATTTTGTGACACTGCCAAGTCATTTAGCTCTTTAAAAAAAAAAAAAAAAAAAAAAAAAAAAAAAAAAAATCATATAGGAACAAAGACTGAATAATGCTCAGTTCTAATCTAGTGACAGCTGAACCCTGTTGGGACTTAGAGGACTTAGGAGGTGTGTGTGAAATTACTCTGTTGGACCCCCAGCTCATCCACCCTTTAGTGGCAACCAGGGCTATGTCAGGCTATGTCAGGCTCATCCCTCTCCTGCTCCTCAGGATGTCTCCTTGCTCTGCAGAACCAAGAGCATTGCTGCAGTAGGTCCCTGTGCTCAGAAAGACCTTTTCCCCTCTTGGTAACCCTCCACAAAGATGCCCAGTACTTCTGAGGCTGATTCAGAAATTCAGGCAAGAAATGAGCACACCGACTGTTACCTAAAGGCACTGCACTGCTTTGCCATCACCACTGAAGAGAGAGTAGGCTCACCAAACACACAGATGGCACAGAGCTGGGGAGGGCTGCTGGCATGGAGGAGGACAGGTTTAGTACTCAACATGTTCTATTTCAAATTGGGCATACAGGGTGGAAAAAGTACAATGCATTCCAGCGAGGGCAAATGCAAGATGCTTCATGTGGGCTGTTATGCACATATGGAGCAAGTGACACCTGCCCCAGGACAGCAAAGTTTCATTAGGTCATCAGTTCTGGATAAGTCTGAGGATGACATATATCTCACAGGATGTATAAATAGGAGTGCAGATCATAAAATGTAGTCTTAGACATAAGACAGCTTTCCACTGTAGAACCAAGCCAAGCTGTATGCAACACACAGAGGGGAGAGAAAATAAAATTGTGAAAAAAGTGTACATAATCCAGAACAAAGAGAAAAGAGACCTAGAAAATGTGACCCACTAGGAGGAAAATTACAGAAATTAGGTTATTTAGGTTATTTAGCCTAAGAAATGAGAAGGGGAAGAGCAAATAGATGGAAAAGATTAATTAAATAAGTATAGACTACTGCCAGGATAATTTGTTCTCCCTGTTTCGTGGTGGACAGGACAAGAAGCAATGTGCTTGGTGAATGTGATTTGCTTAGTGAAAGCTGCAAGGAATGTTCAGGTTAGATATGAAAATGATAAGGATGGAGAAGCATAAAAATAGACTGCCTGGAGATGCACAGAGCCTCTATCACAGGAACAATGGTGAGGGTAGAGCTCATTCTGCCATAAGACCAAGGACTCTTCCAGTCCTGTGATTGAGTGATTACAGCAACATTAGAGAACTGAAAGCTCCCTATCTTGGTTTCATCTTATCTCTTTTGAACTGATGTCTCCTTAAGATGCATTGTATATTTGTTTCCTTTTCCTTTGATTTAGCATGATTTGTGTTGAGCAATCTGAATGAGAAAGATGTTTTCTTTCTGTACGCTGGGATAATACCACTAACAATTATAATTCCTTTTATAAAAGAAATATATAAGTCATTATATAAGAATTCCCCACTTATAGTAACGTTTTCATTTTGAAGTAATGTTGCAATTTCCATGGGATTTCTCTAGGAGTAAGGATACGTGCCTCTATTATTACGGGGAAACTAGTCTTAACCCTTTCCAGGTTAGCAGGGCCATGCTGAAACACAGGAAAGACCCATCCCTGTTCACAAAAACATCACTATTTCCTTATCTGGGCTCCTGTGAACAAGAATTTCCTCTGCTTATATCTGTATAAACCTGCCTCATGCATGGGACACAGACTTGGCTGGAATTCCCAAATCTATTGTAGTGCAAATACAGAAACAAAGAGTGAAATCTTTCCTAAAGCTCCATGTCTTCCTTGCAGTAATAATAATAAAAGGTTAATTAAGCAATGACAGCTGGAGGGGTGTCCATGGAGGCTCAGGCCCACTGGAAGTCAATCCTCACATGCCATGTTCAAGCACCCCAACTTCCAAAAGAAGCCAGAGTTCCTAGGTTCCTAGCAGGGTAGCCCAGTTCTTTTCCAGGCAGTGCCTCTGTCCGCACACATCCTCAGTGCTGACAGAAGGCAGCTGTACATTTATCTCAAGGAATACAGCAAGCATCACTCTGATCTTTTGAAATGCAAAGAAAACACCTCTCCCTTAATTTACTATAGTCTAACTGCCTTTCCTCCAGGACAGGGTTCAAACCTAACAAGGTTTACTCTGGACAGACGAGGGATAGGAAGGGTAAAGACAGATTCCTGCTCTTGTCCAGGCTGTGCACAACACTCCAGGTTTGCTGGTACAAAGAGAATCCACAAGGAGAGGAGCAGGGACAATTTCGTCTGCCAAAGTGGGGAGGGAGGAGTGGTTTTAACTTCAGGGTCTGGGCATGGGGCAGTTTCTGTTATTTCTTCAGTGTCTTTAATGTAAGTGCTATCAGGATAGGAGCCACCAAACACACACTCACTTAACACGGGGTGGCCGGAGTCACAATCCTGGCAGTGACAACACCTTTCTGAGAGGGCCTGAACTGTCACAGGCAGAGGTGGAGAGGTTCCCAGGGTTCCCCCACCCCGGGGTAGGAGTCCTTGCTCCAAGCAAGGCCTGAGAGTCTCCCTTATGTCGGGGCAGAGGGGTGTCCGGCTGCAGCATCAGCAGAGCTCTGTGGATGGATGCACCTGTCAGGCACTGCGGGACAGTCCAGGGACACACAGAGAAGTGCAGCTCAGAGAAACCTGAGTGACGCTCGGAGGAGTCTCCTGGGACTGGGGGAACTCGCTCCGGAGCAGTTCCAGACCGCTGACCCCTTCCCGGCGCCGCAGCTGCGGCTGCTTTAACCGGGCCGGGGGTGGGGGTGGGGGAAGAGGGGAGGGGGGTGTGGGCAGCCCCGCCGACGTGTCGGGCATCAGCTGACCGCGCAGGGCTCTGCCTCCTCCCGGGCCACCCGCCTGCAGCCCCACTCCGGCGGCGGCGGCTCCGCCGCGCTGGTCCCCGCAGCTCCCGGGGCAGCATCACCGCCGGCTCCCCGCAGGCACCGCGCTCCCCACGCCTTGCCCTCGTCCCTTCGCCCTGCTCCTCCTCCTCTTCCCTGCCGCCAGGGAAGCCTCAGAGCCGGAGAACTCCCTGTCCCGACCCGCAGAGAAGTTGGGATGCTCCCATCGGGCTTCCCAGAGATCTGAGTTTAGGGCGGGATTTTCGTTCCTATCTCTGTCTGTTGTTTTTTTGGTTTTTTTTTTGGTCTGGGTTTTGGTGTGATTTTTCTATTTCCTCTTTTCCTCTTTTTTTCCCCTTCTTTTTTCTCGTTACCAAGAAAGCCGAGCGTCTGCGATGGATGTCAGCCCCGAGCCCTCTCTGGGTAGAGGCGCCCCGTGATCCAGGGCGGTGCTCCCTGCGGGACATGCCCCGCCGCCGGGGGGATGCGGGCGGCCAGCCCCCGGCCGGCGGCTCCGGTGCCGTGACCGAGGATGCCCGCGACCTGGCCGCCTCTCCTTTCCTGCCCGAGCTCGCAGCGCTGCCGCTGACCGCAGCCGCAGGAATTACAGCAGCTCTCGGGCACCAGACCTCGGAGCGGAGCCCCGGGATCCCCGGAGAGCGGAGCTGCCCGCAGTGAACGGCTCCGCAAGGCGGCTGCCCCCACTCCTCCGTGCCTCTGGCCTCCGGATGGAGCCAAGGATCGCCCACCGGGCAGCGGGGCTGAGCCCGTAGATGCTCCGCTCCTCCCTCCTCCTCTCCGGACCCGCGGCTCGGCTCCCTCTCAGCGCACTGCCCCGAGGAGGGCTCGCTCCCAGCCCGCCGGGGCTCCGGGGCTGCTCCGCCGCCGGGCTCCGCGGGATGCGGCTCCGCGGGGCGCCGCGGGAGCGGGAGCGGGGCTCGGGCCGCCTGCGCTGAGCCGGCGCAGCCGCCCCCCGGACCCCGGCGGCCAACCAGCCCCGCCGCCAGCCGCGCCGCCAGACCCGGGGACCTGCCTATAAATGTGATCCCCGCACCGCCACGCCGCCACCGCCGCCACCCGCCCTCCGCCATCCCCTCCCTCCTCTCCCGCGGGTTCCAACCCTCCCCCTGCTCCCCTCCCCAAAGACGGTGTGTGCCCCCCACCCCCCCGCCCCGTGCGCCGGTGCTCTGCCCCCCGCCAGTCACCGCCATGGAGCTCTCGGAGGTGCGGTGCCTGAGCGACAGCGATGAACTTTACACCATCAACAGGACCCCCCCCGGCAGCGGCAGACCCCAGCGCCTGCTGTGGCAGACGGCCGTGCGCCACATCACCGAGCAGCGCTTCATCCAGGAGCACAGCAGCAGCAGCGGCGGCAGCAGCAGCGGGGGGGGCAAGGGCTTCAGCTCCGAGGAGACCTGCTGCCCCAACCACCACCCCCACCCGCCCCACCACCACCACCACCTCCGGCGGCAGTCGGCCGGACGGGGTTTGGGCAGCGACCGCCACAACAACGGAGGCACCAAAGTCTTCCCGGAACGCACGAGCAGCAGCGGGGACCTGGGCTTTCTGCCCTTGGACTGTGCCCCCAGCAATTCCGACTTCTTCCTCAACTGGGGCTATACATATCGCGGGGTGATCTTCCCCACTCTCCGCAACTCCTTCAAGTCCCGGGACTTGGAGCGCCTTTACCAGCGCTACTTCTTGGGCCAGCGGCGCAAATCTGAGGTGGTCATGAACATCCTGGACGTGCTGACCAAGCTGACCCTACTGTTCCTCCACTTGACCCTGGCCTCTGCTCCCATGGACCCTATTAAGGGCATCCTCTTGGGCTTCTTCACTGGCATCGAGGTGGTGATCTGTGCCTTAGTGGTGGTCAGGAAGGACACGACCTCGTACACCTACCTGCAGTACAGTGGTGTTGTCACTTGGGTGGCCATGGCCACACAGATCCTGGCAGCAGGCCTGGGCTGTGGCCTCCTTGGGGACGGCATTGGCTATGTGCTTTTCACGCTTTTTGCGACCTACAGCATGCTCCCGCTGCCGCTCACCTGGGCCATCCTGGCTGGGCTGGTCACCTCTGTCCTGCAGCTCGTCATGCAGCTGGTAATCCCCAGGTTCGCCATGACTTCCCTTAACCAGGTACTGTGGCGAGGAGAGGGTGGGGACTGTCTTCTTTCTCCATCACACTGAGTGAGAGGAGGTGTGGGGTGTCCCAAAAGATCCTCTTCCTTACAGTCAGGTGCTCAGAAGTTCATTACCCAGGGGGGAGATCATAGGCAAAATGAAAGTTTCTTGTCTGACTCTTCTCCGTCACCCTTTTCCCATCCCAGTGTTTTACCTCAAGCTGGGAGCAGGGACAATTCTTAACCACTCTGTCCCTTCTCCTTGTACATTCGCTGCACTGCTGTCCCTTGAAATAACTTTTGAGGGAAGAAGCATCTTGGACAAGTGGGGAGGATGGGTCATTTATCATTCACCTCCCTGACTTTGAGCAGTGGTTTGGGGCTTGAGATGACTCTGTCTTGGCCAAACTTTCCCACTGTGCCCATTTTTCTTGCTCGTGCCTTTTAACTCTGAATCTGTTGGGGAAATTGGTACTCTTGTGTGAAGTGCAGCTTGATCTGAGTTATGAGAAAACAGGAGCAAAGCTCCTTTGCAAGGAGAAACCAGTGAAATCTCAGTGAAACCAGGGCAAAGCTCCCCTGGGGATATTTGATGTGAGATCCCAGGTTGTCTTCAAAGGACACTAAGAAACCTATTCTGCTGGTAGTCACGGGGCAAACGTTGTTGTGCTGCATTCTTACAAGTCACATCTAGGACAGAGTGCTGGTTACATGGGGGAGTGGTGTGTGGTGCAAACCGCTGAGAGGCACTGGGCAAGACAGGGTCTGTAGGGTTAAAAACAGGTCTAACCTGACTTAACACTCAGATGGCTTCTTCCACAGAAAAATGAGAATGCACCAAACTCCCAATATCCCTGCAAGTCAAGAAAACACTGGTAACTAGGACAATTTAATCCTGGAGATTCTAGCTGCTCCATTTCCCCCTCCCTTCCCAGACTGTCACAGCTCTGTGCTACCAATATTTCACAGCAGATTATCATCTCCATTTGGCTCCGGGGAGAAGGGGGTGGAGGTACTGGCAGATAATCCCAAAAGGAGGGAGGATACAGAGGAATGTGTTGGTGGTGGGATGTTGTTTACATGAGTGCTGGGATGTTTAGCTGGGAAGTGACTGATTTTGCACCTGGAAGTTTTGATGATCGTGGTTCTTAGGACACATCCACATTCCTTAGACCTTGTCCCTCCCAAAACCACTGGACATCCTGCCCATTCCCTTACTCCATGCACTTGTTAGCTGTGGGCTGCCTGACTCACTTCCTAGTGACTGGGCTCACCCTGTTTCAGGAGAAGCTGCCCTGGTGTGTTGTGCCTGGATAAACCCCGTGGATGTAAGACAATTAGGCTATGCAGAGTTGTTCCCCAGCTCTTGGTAACGTGCTGATGAATGAACAGCAGCCGCGTGCTGTGTCCTACTCCCATGCACTGCTGGTGCTATTAGTGATGGGTCAATAGCTGTGTGAGTTATGCTGATTTCTTAATTTACTTCCAGGTCCTCTCCTGGAGCTATGAGTAATGCGCTGCTATCTCATTACCCACCAGTATCACAGCTGTTTAGCCGGTACACACACACACACACACACATGCACACACACGCATTCCCCATAGACATTTCCCAGGAGAGAAACTAATATCTTCATTTTGCAGACAGTTGTGTGAATGAACTGCCTTTGAGCGGTGTACCACGAGAGATTACCAGCCAGATGATTGCCTTCATGAACTACACATATAAATCCCTTAACAGGATCCGTGCAGCTTGTCACGCGTCGGTGCTTATTTACACCGGCTCCCGCCTGCCCAGGGACCGCTTAACGCCGCCCAATTACGCGCTGCTTCGGTCGTTTGGCCTCCAGTCCCTGGGGGAGAGGCCGGATCCTTCCCCGCGGCGGGGTTGGCTCCGCCGGGCGCGGGTGCCGCGGGGAGCGCGGTGCGGTGCGCGGGTCGCGGAGCGGCCCCACGGGCGCTGTCCCCCCGCGCGGTGCTGGAGCCGCCGCGGCGCGGCCCGGGGGCTCCCTCCAGCGGCCCCGCAGGGACGGACCCTGCCCGCGACCCCCAATCCGCACCCCCGCCACCCCCCACGCCCTTCGCGGGCTGGTCCAGGGCTCATCCCGGGGGCTCCGGGAAGCCGCGCCTGGTGCCCGGGTGAAGGCGCAGCCCTACTTTGGCACTTCGTGGTGGTGCACCTTTTTTTTATTTTTTTTTTTTTACTTTTTGCAGAGAATTGCCGGGCCCTTTCAAATGTTAGTGAATGACGGCTTTTATGGCTCATGAAGGGCATATAACTGTTACTTCTCAAGCGAACAGAGAGAATTTTAAAAGTCTGTGTCATCAAGGTTATGTAGTAAATCTTTGGGCCAACATAGATTTCTTCACCCTGCAGGCAAAACACTGGGCTTATTTTCCCAGGTAAAATGCTGCATCTGTCCTTCAAAGAAGCCTCAAAAGACTAAAAGAACTATTTGATTAGTAGCAATATCTGTGAGCACCTTGCTTTGCCTAAGGATTCAGGCAGATTCTTACACTGGACTTAAAGTACGCAATGAAAGAAATGGCAGAAAGTAAAACTCTGATCGTGGTACATATAATGGGTTTTCCACTGATTTTTTAAAGATAAAGATTTCATGCAGGGAAAATACTGAATTCAGTTCAGGGCAGAAAGAATTATTTACCCTTGAGTCAGTTTAGTACTGTACCTAGTAGCATCCATGGGCAAAATGGTTCTGATTCTCTTCTCAGTCACGCAGTTGTAAGTCAACTATAAGTCTGTCTAAACTCATAAAGTTGCAACAGTTTACACAAGAGGAAAATCAAGTGCTTTGATCTGTTTTCGCTTAGCGTCTTAATTAATATTAGTTTTCATTGATAAGTATGTTCACCAGCAGTTCAAACCATTAATAATGCTGAACAGAAGCATGCAGTACTAGTGCCTGGTTCTGCTGTTTCTTGTAGTTAACCAAGCGTGCATTATCATGAATACAAATAATGCTCACTGTTCACCTTTTTTTTTTCTTGCAGTAACATTTAAGACATCACCTGATTTTTCTTTCCTTGCATCTCAAAATAAATTTGAACCAGCATTCTTGGCAAAGGTGAAGGAGATAAACTGCCTTGAAATTAGTTTTTGTTAAAGTAACCAAAACAACAAAACAAATATACATTCACTAGTTTCAATCCTGCCAAGTGCTGAGTGCTTCTGGAGAGATACAACCACCCTTAAACCCAGCTGATCCCAGACTGAAATGTTGAGGAATGTGCTGTTGCTCAATTGAAGGGTGAAACATGAAAAAAGAATTGATATGACTTACGTAAAGGCAGCACTGGTGCTGACTTGACTAAAGATTGTGTCTTGAAGCAAATTATAAATGCAAGATCTTACTGGTAAACAAGTGCAGTGCATTGATACGTGTGCCTCATCAGATACCATCCTGGGGGTGGTGCTTGCCTCTGATATGCCCCAAAATGAAAGTTTTATTTGTATTGCATTCATTCTTGCTTTTTCCCTGTTAATAATGTATACAATCCAAAATTTCTAGGACCATATATGTGTTTCAGGCATATGGGGAAGAACAAACAACTCAGAGCTCCTTTGTGTTATGTAACATGGGCAGATGATAATATAGATATGAATTTTGACAGGCTTGAAATTATGTAAGCTACATACACACTCTGGATATTAATCCTCTGCCTTTGCAATCTTCACTCATATGAAAAAATTCCACCAGAGTCAGCAAGCATACTCTGGTGAGTAAATCACCTGCATAAGGGATACCCTGAAGGACCAAGCCCTAAATTACACACATTAAATAAAACTTTAAAAACACATTTAGAAAAACCCTTGAAGTGGGTAGTACTAAGACTGGGTAAACTCATTCTTTTCTCTCTGCTTCCATCTGTCTTTCCAAGTCTAGGCAGTTCTGTGAATTAATATGGAGATTTTTCTTGCTTATTTTTCCCCAAACCCTCTCTCAGGGTTATTAATAGAGGAAAAGGCAGAATTCATGAACTCACAAGGGACCCTACAGAAATAAATCTATATAATATTACAATAGTAAATGACAGCTTTTGCATGCAAGTTTCAGCCATGGGTTTTCAAATTCTGATCATAATATCAATATATGTGTGTATACAAAACACACTCATCTCTTCAAAATTTCTGCCAAATGCTTGTGGAAAATCTATTAAACCTGTAAAGTATAAGGATATTTCAAAGTTAGCTACCAATTGAGAATTAGAATCAAAACATCCCACCTTTATTCTCATGGTTACTTTTTAGCATTATTTGTTATTCGTTTTTCTGTCATAGTGTGTCATGGACAACCATGTTATGGACTGTATGATTTTAGACTGGATTATAAACTGCTTTCCTTTTATATCCTGTAATATCACCTGACAGTATCAGTGGGTCACAGCATAATTAGATTAGAATTGAATACACTTTTCTCTGAAGCCACTGCATCATTGTTGTGCTAAGTAGGGCAAATGCACTAAGTATATTTACAATTTTATGATTAATTGCCTCCAAAATGGAGGAACTCAGGTAAAACCATGAATGAAACCTGCTTTTATCAGCAAGTTTCAGCCTACAACAGTTAGTGTGATCGTTCTTAGTGAAAGTCAGTTTGCTAAATTTGATGTGACATTTTTTTTCTGCTGTCAGAACACTTCTGGGTTGCTTTTAAGGTTTTGTTTATTGCTTGTTTGTTGTTTCTCATGGCCTAGAAAGAATCATACGCTCCAAAACAGCAACATCTAATGCAAAAGAATCACACACCAGAGCAGCACACTTAGAGCGGACAATTAACAGCAGATCTTGTTTGAACGATCCTTATGAGTCTGTACAGAAGACTGAAGGGGATAAACATCTCCAGTGCAGCCTCTTGCTGCACTTCTCAACACTTTCTGTGATGTCATTGGAACAGAAAAGAGAGGAAGGCAAAACTAGAACTATTCAAGGGATTCATCTCTTTCCAGAGGGCAGAGAAGGTGGCGAGCAGAAGGACTCCTCCATACATTTTCCTTATTTCTGGAATATCTGACTATGTATGAGATAAACTAGAATGTTTCATGTAAAAGGTAAAATTTAGTAAACAGAAAGGAATTATACTTTTAAATTAATGTTTGGGTTGATGGAAACTCCAAACCTGAAAATCATTACTCAGCTCCTGCCTGGCACTCCATCCCTGCAGGCCCCTGGTTAACATCTCATTAACATGATATGTTATGGTCCAGACAAGTGCTCTGTGCACTGGGTGGGGAACAGGCTGAAAGTGAAACCCAGCAGGCGGTGGCAAATGGCTCCTTTTCAAAGCAACCACCTGCCACAAGTGGGGCCCCCAAGGAATTGATATTGGGCCCAGTGCTGCTTAATATCTTCACAAGTGATCTGGAATATGGGGTCAAAGTTTGCCCATCGTCATAAACTAAGGAGGGAAGGGAGAGCCACTGTGCAGGAAGACCTGTATTGGCTATAAGTGGGGGCTAACAACATCCTAATGAGTTTCAGCAAGGACAAGTGTAAAGACTTTCATCTGGGAAAACATAACCCAGGATTGCAACACAGGCTGGGATCTGCTGGGATCTGTCTGGGGAACAAATCTGTGGAAAGGGAGCCAGGGGTCCTGCTAGACAAGCAGCTCCATATGAGTGAGCTGTGTATAGCTGGGGCAGAGAAAGCCAACACAGTGCTGGGCTGCATTGACCAGGGCATCGCCCATAGAGACCAAGAGTTCATTGTCACACTCTACTCAGCTCTTGCCAGGCCCCATCTGGAACACTGTGTTCAGGTTTGGTGCTGATTAAAGATGTGGACTGGCTGGAGGGAGTCCAAAGAGGGGCCATAAAGATGACCGAAGGAGGGGGAAGCCTGACAAATGGAGAAAAGCTGAGAGAACTGGGTTTGTTCAGCCTTGAGAAGAGAAAGCTCAGGAGAAACATACTCACCATGCTCTGGTATTGAAAGAATGGCAACGAAGAAGATCAGAATCCCTTTTTAGGAATGATGAGGGGTAATGGGTACAAGTAAATCCTGGTGAGATTCTGATTGGGCACTATATGAAAAATTCTCACAATGAAAATAACCTCCCCGGGGAAGTGTAGGATTCGCCCACATTGTATACTTTTAAGATTCATCTGGGCAGGGTTGTGGGCCAACTTGTTTAGACTGTTTTTGTTGAGAAAGTCTGGGCCAGCTAATGCTTGAGGTGCCTTCCAACCTGGTATTCTACAAGTCTATGAGTACATTATCACATTCCTCTAAATGTAATCTTCTTGCACTTAACTGTGCTTCTGTTTCTGTCCATCTCATGAAGTGCCTCAATGGCTCAGTGTTAAAGTTACCAGGTAGCCTACCCAGAATCCAAACACAGACTTACTTGGAACACATTTTGCAGTTGTACTCTGCACACAGCCCCATGTCAGTCAGTAGAGAAAGTTATTGTGCTCTTCCTCTGTGTAATGAATGCGATGGTGAAGATCCTGAGATGTGGCAGACCAAGGTTTAAATCCTTTTTTCCCCCTGGTAGGATTGAAATTTGCCTCTTTTACCTCCCCAGAGAGTTTCCAAAGCAAACCTTCTCCCACTTTTAGCGCAACTGTTCTTCTGGGAAGATAAAAGGTTAAGATTCAGCATGGGAAAGAAGAAAATTATGAACTGATTATGGAATTCATGTCTGGAGGTGTCCTTGCTGAACATTTTACTGTTTTATATAATGTTATTAAATCATTCCCTCGAGCACATGTCCAAACCATCACACTGTACAGTCTGGTTCCCACTCTTTGACGTGATGACTCTTGAACCCAAATATTTATGGGAAAACACCACTTTGATTCTCTAAATCATAGGGAAAAATGAGTTCTAAGACATACTCCCTGCCTTTCATAGTTCCATTATAGTTATCTCTCCTCTCATTCATCACCCCAGTTATTTTATATTCAATCTGAGACATTAGAGTCTTTTTGCATATTATGTAAGGATCTGTAAGATCGTAGTGGCATTCAGCATAGGCTTCTGGATTACACTCTAGTAGTCATGTATTTGTGAATGAGGTGCACAAGGATCTTGCTTCATGGCTTCTAAGCCTTTTTTTTGTTCATCTTGTCCTTCCTTCAGAGACAAACTCTGTTTCACTTGCTTTGTTCTTGGTGCAGTGCAGCTTGTACCTATCTCCAGTGCAGAAAGGACTGGAGAGTTTCAATCTGGCCCAAGGAAGGAGGTGAATGCAAATCACTGGTTTAGTGCTGCAGTGAATCTTGAGCATTTTGTTAGCAACCTCACTCATTCAAACCGGGGATAAAAGAGACCTGGCTGGTCAAAAGAGATCAAGCATAAAATGTCCTGAGTACTTGGCATTTCTTGGAACTAAAGATTTTAGTAAGGGGTATTATTAAGGCCTACTCACAGACTCCCAACAGCTTGATTTAGGGACCTGGTTTAAAACTCAGGGTGTAATATAGAGAATCCCATAAATATGAGGATTTTTAGGTGAACCAAGAAGATGACAACTCACGACTCTCTTTAGGGAAAGTGTTGCTCTGAATACACATTTCTTCTGAAAGATAACACAAAAGTGGACATCCAGCTCCTCCAGAAATCTCTTGGACAGCCCTGTCATGTTTATCTTTCTAAACACCCAGGTCTGCTGACAGAGATACCAGTGTGGTGCTGCCTAATCTAGAACAAAAACCATCAGGAATTGTACACAGGCAAACTGCAAAGCCAGGCAGCCATTGGCTGACAGAGGAATTTCTCATCATGCAAGTTGTATTTATTAGCAACTATTTTAAGAAGTGCTGCTATTTCATTTGCCAGCTTCTGCTGCAAGGCTTCACACAGTTAGCCCTAGAGGAGAGAGGAAGGCTGCTGAGTTCATTAATTAACCATTGCTGCAGTCTGAGAAGCAGCTGAAGCATATTAGTGTAACAATCCCAACAAATAATTGTACTTTTCCCAAATAAGCTGATGTTGGTGTTATGATTTTATGTGATGCACTTCTTTTTAATCTAGACAAGAGAATGTATAAATGAAATACTATTTGTGTTTAATTATTTAATTCCTTTACATCAATTTTATTTTTCAATTTTGATTTAATCACCACTTTACAGTTTTTTATTTTCTTTTATCTTTAATTTCCTTTGTCTTAACAGTACATTCCCTGAAAAATAAAATACATAAATCCTTTACTGAAATCAATGGAAGCATTCAACAGTGTCAGAATCTTAATTAGGAAAATCAGTTTGTTTCTTTGGAGGGATCCGATCTCCAGGCGCTTTATTATTTCTCCTTTGCTCAAACTCTCCTGCTTCATTTACATCAGAGCTACTCAGGAATGGAGCTAAATATTCTGTGCTCCTTAGTTTGGGTCTAGTACAGCAGAAGACTCATCCATCAATCCATAACTATCAACACAATGAAAGAAGAAATAGTAATCACAACAAGGAAAATTAATAAGCACAGAAGAACTAAATTATATTACACCGTGTACCAGATGGTTTATAAATCTGGATCTTAGGTAGAACCTTAGCAAGGGTCTTAGGTAAAGAAATTACTTAGATCTCAAGGCAGTTATTTAAATAACTGTACAAGATCTAGATATTCACATTCTTTTATCTTATGACTTTCTGTTGTATGTTAAAGTATCTCTAATGCTTATTAGTTTTATTAATCTTATAAGCGTACTAGAAAGGGTTGTAATTGACACAGAAATCATCCCACATGAGCTCAGTATGAGTCTAATTTAATGTGCAGTTTTGCATGTTCACTTAAAGGAAGGAATGATACTCAGCACAGATTTCAGTTAGGGACTGGGAATCAGTACCATGTCCATTCCATCACTAAATTTATCACTGGCTTGTGCTGACCCACACATATCATTTTACCTTTCTGATCTTCATTTAATTAGGAAATTTGCCTTTTTCAGTTGCTGTAATACATGGCTAATATGTTCAATTGCTTTGAGATTTTTTTCTGTAAAACATACCAGACATCATCTATGATGCATCAAAAGAGGAACACGGCATTGGCTTCTGACAACCATACACTTTTTTGTTAAAAATGAATACACTGAATGCAGTGGAAATGTGTGCATATAACTTTATTCTTTCTTAAAAGACCTGGTTCCACATAATTCTCTTTAGTCTTGGCAGGTATGTCCTATAAGGAGCAGTTAAGGACTCTGGTTTTGTCTAGTTTGGAGAAGAGGAGGCTGAGGGGTAACCTCATCGCCCTCTGCAGCTTCCTGAGAAGGGGAAGAGGAAAGGGAAGTGCTGAGCTCTTCTCCCTGGTATTCAGTGATAGGACATGTTGGAGGGATTCAAAGCTGCATTGGGGTAGCCTCAGAATGGACATTAGGAAGCATTTCTTTAATGAGAGGGTGTTCAGACACTAGGGCAGGCTTCCTAGAGAACTGGTCAGCAGCCCAAGACTGTCAGTGTTTAACAGACATTTGAACAACATCCTTAATAACAAGCTTAACTTTTGATGGCCCCTGAAGTGGTCAGGCAGTTGGACAAGATGGCTGTTTTAGGTCTCATTCAACATTCTATTCTATTCTATTCTATTCTATTCTATTCTATTCTATTCTATTCTATTCTATTCTATTCTATTCTATTCTATTCTATTCTATTCTATTCTACTTCAGCCTGATTTTCCATGACTCTAAGATCCATCTGTGCTGAGAAGATGTTAAAGTAGATGCCGTTTAAGTGGAAAAGGACTTGGGGATGCTGGTTGACAGCCACCTGAACATGAGCCAGTGTGTGCCCAGGTGGCCAAAAAGGCCAATGGCATCCTGGCCTGTATCAGCTATAGTGTGACCAGCAAGACCAGAGGGCAGTGACTGTCCCCATGTACTCAGCACTGGTGAGGTTGCACCTTGAATCCTGCATTTAATTTTGGGCCCTTCAGTACAAGGAAGACACTGAGGGGCTGGAGCAACTCCAGAGAAGGGCAACAGAGCTGAGGAAGGGTCTGAAGCACAAGTGTTGTGAGGAGCAGCTGAGAGAGCTGGAGGTGTTTAGCCTGGAGAAATAGAGGCTCAGGGGAGATCTTATTGCTCTCTACAACCCCCTGAAAGAAAGCTGTAGCCAGGTGGGGTTCAGCCTCTTCTCTCAGGTAACAAGAGACAGGAAAAGAGCAAATGACCTTAAGTCTCCCCAGGAGAGGTTTAAATTGGGTATTAGGAAAAATTTCTTCGTCAAAAGGACTGTGAAGCAGTGAGACAGGTTTCCCAGTGAAGTATTCGAGTCACCATCTGTGAAGGGATTTAAAAGACATGTAGATGTGGCACTTAGTGACAGGTTTAGTTGTGGACTTGGTCGCGCTGAGTTATAGGTTGGACTTGATGATCTTAGAGATCTTTTCCAATCTAAGCTATTCTATTATTATATATATTAACCTATTCTTGAAGCATTAAGGGAGCAGTACACCCCAAAATGGTTGGAGAGATTTATAGTAGATTCCTCCAAGATCTGAACGTCCTTGAGAGTAGCCAGTGAAAATTCTTCTTTGAGACTGAGGCAGATTTTGAGGCATATGAGTGTTGACCAAGGACATTACTGTAAAAATTTCTTGACATTTCCAAAATGTAACCAAATGCCACTCTGACTGATGCTTTGACAGTTTCCATGTTCTCCCCAATCCTGAGAGTAATGGCAGCTTGTTGACAATAATAGGAAGAGAAGAATTTATTACATGTATTTCATTTGTGCTAATGTAATTGCTTTTGTCTGCTGTGTTCCATTAGTCACCTGAGAGGCTGTAAGAAATGACAGAAGTACACATGAAGTGTTCTCATTTTATATGTGATAGTACAGGATGATAGGGCCTCCAGTAATCTTCTTGTAATCTTAATAGCTCTTCATGCTTAGAAATTACTTTTCCAATGACTTACTACTTTCTTTCCTGTAAAAATTTACTTGTATCTAGTTATTCTTAAGGCTTAGTTATGCACATTTTCTCATGACAGCCACTCTGCTATTACTGCATAGTAGAATATCTAGCATAAGTATTCTGTTACTTCAAATCCCATCAACAATCAAAAAAATAATTTCTAAAAGCTTTAAGGACAGAAGTCTCAGAGGTAATGTGACTTTAATAGGGAGTATAAAATAATGCATCTTAATATTACGCCAATTATTTCAAAGTCAAGAAAAACTCTCATTTGCATAAAGATGGGTATAGGTTTAAGTTCTTTGATGGCCTGTGACCTATAAACTTAGTGCAAAGATTGCTAAGGTGGCTGTTCCTTTCCTCTTCAAGCAGTTACAGAACTTCTGATGTCCAGATTGCTACCAGAATGTGCTACCTACTTTAATAAATTTACAAATGGTCTATCCAAGTATATTTATTAAAGAACCCTTCTGATTATACATAAGAAGGAAGACTATTTGAGGTCACTTCTGGCTTTCCTCTGCAACACAAAGCTTCTGTAATTTAACTTGGCCTAGTTGATTTTTTTTAAAATATGAAAACAACCAATGTATGTAACAAAATCAAATAATATCCCATATTTAAATTTCTAAAGTTTCAGACCAATTCATAGCTTTACATATATTTTTATTATATTAATACAAACACTCTGCAAAGGCAATGCTGTGAAATTTCATGTTTTATTCCATTTTTTATAGCTTGCTTTCAGGTTCAGTAATTACATTTGCAAGTCAAAATAATATTTACTATGTTCCTAAAGTTTGTGTATATTTAAAGACGGTTTAGAGGTGCAATTTAAAAATTGCACCATTAAGAGATGTTTTTTTCTAATTACTATCATTAAAAACTTAAACTATAATCTGGAAATCAAACTGTCATACACTGGCTAACAGCAATATAGATTCAGCTATTGCAGATTTTAAAAGAACTTTGAAAGGTGTTTAATCAAAGCTTAGTGTCCTTTATCATATAATGGCAATTCCAGGAATCTCAGACAAGAAAAAGGAAAATGCTAGAGCAGCCTACAAGTAAGGAAATTATTAAAAATCCAAACCATAAACACATGTACGTACAGAGAAAACCCCTAAATTTTCTCAAAGACTTCATATGAAACCTGTTGTCTCCAAAACATGGAAAGGATAGTTGGTCATGGAAATTATTCCAGGATAGTCATTTGGTCTAAAGCCCATTTTTAAAAGTGATTGAGGAACTTAAATGTACAGCAAGGTAGCAAGGGAGATTTTTCAACACTCCACAAGCTAAGGGAGTGCTTAAATCACTGTAATGGTTTTAAGAGTATCTTGTGGAACTCACTATTTCCCCGCAAACTCAAATAGTCTTATGTGCAGGCAACACAAAACTGGGAGGAGTGACTGGTGCTCTGGGGCCTCGGTGGGCTGGGAAAATGGGCTGACAGGAATGTCATGGAATTGTAGACTCATAGTATTGTTAAAGTTGGGAAAGACTTCCAAGATCATCTGTCCAACTGTTAACCCAGCACCACTGTTTTCACCACTAAACCACGACCCCAAGTGCCACATCCACAGACCTTTTCAACAGTTGGATGGTGACTCCAGCACTTCCCTATTTCAATGCCTGATCACCCTTTCAGTACAGAAATCTTTCCAAATAAATTATCGAAATCTCCTCTGGAAGAACTTCAGGCCATTTCTTCTTGTCCTGTCACTTACAATATGGGAGAAGAGACCAAACCTCCCTGATACATATATATATATATATATATATATATATATATATATATATATATATATATATATATATATATATATATATAAGGCCTACCTTGAGCCTCTTCTTGTCTAGGTTAAACACCCCCAGCTCCCTCAGCTGCTCCTCATAAGACTTGTGCTCCAGACCCCTCCCCAGCTCTGTTCAGCAAAAGGGGAGCACAACATTCTGTATCTAGAAGGGAATCACCCCCTGCACCAGTACAGACTGGCAGCTGACCAGCTGGAAAGCAGCTCTGCAGAGAAGGCCCTGGGGGACCTGATGGACACCAAACTGACCATGAACCAGCAGTGGGAAGACCAACAGCCTCAGGCAGAACATTCTCATCAGGTTGAGGAAGGCAATCTTTCCTCCCTGTTCAGTCCTAGTGAAACACATCTGGAGTTCTATGCCCAGTGCTGGACTACCCAGTACAGAAGAAATGTGGACATACTGGAGTGAGGCCAGAGAAGGCTTATGAAGGGCTGCCAAATGAGGAGAGGCTCAGAGAGCTGGGACTGTAAAGGCTGGAGATGGGAAGGTATGGGGAGTGTGTGGGGTTGTAATCTGATAATTATGTATAAATATATTGCTGGGGGTAGTAAAGACAGAGGCAAACTCTTCTCAGCAGTGCCCAGGGACAGTTGCTTAGGATCTTGTCCAGGATATTTCCCAGGATGAAGACTTTACAGCATCTCTAGGAAATCTGTTGTTGTTCTCATTCACCCTGACAGTAAAAAAGGTATTTTTATGTTTAAGTGGAACTTACTATGTTTCAGTTCAAAGCAACTTGCTTTGGGTGATCCTGCTTTGAGGAAGTAGATTTGAATATATGATCTCCAGAAGTCCTTTCCAAACTCATTTATTCTGTGATTCTGTGATGGCAGTACATGTATTGTTTCAAGTATGCAGATATGAAGATCTGGTGAGGATCTAGAGGGCAGAACTAACATCTCCAAATCTAGCCTGAACATGATCCCATGGTCATGTGCAAGAAACAGCTCCTGTGATCACAGTGTGAGACTTGCTTTAGTATATATGTCATGCCTTCTGCACACACTTCAGTCCATTCTAGCCTCAGGTCCTGGGAGGGACTTAGTTGCAGGCCTGTATCACAAAATCATACAAACATTTAGATTGCCAAGGACACTTCAGGTCCTCAAGTCCAACCATAAACACAACGCTACCAAGTTCACTCCATGTCATCATCAGACCTGGCACATCACTTCTTCATGAGAGTTGTTCTTTGGCCTCATCACCATTATAGGGTCCAAAGCTCAAAGCAGCAGCCTTGCTTTCCCCACTCCCATCTGGTGACATCAGGCCCTCCCAGAGCACAAGCTTATGGCAAACATCAGGCACATGCACGCTCCATGCTTCCTTTGGGGAACAATTTTGCCTCCACCTCCTGGATCTCTGTGGTCTGTGCGATATTACAGGTGGGAGAGGCTGCAGGATATCAGTAATACATGTCCTTTCTTTCCACCAGCAAAAAGATCTCCTCTACCAGTACCAACCATTTAGATTCAGATGGTCATATTGCTACACGGGTGTTTGAAGATACCTGATATACCTGTGTGGGTACTGTGGTCTCTCTCTGGGTTTCTCAGCAGTCTTACCTGCCAAGGAAAGCTGGTGGCATCTTTACTCTTAGACAGTTTGTCTAACAATGCTAGAACAATATCTTGAGCAACTAACACTATCCTTCTTCCAAAAAACCCATAAACTAACCTTTACCCAACAAAGCACTGATGATCTTTAAACATACTGTTTTCAGTCTCAGTGGATCCTGCTTATTTTCACTACTCTATCTGTAAGATAAGGGTTGTTCTAGAGAAAAGGAAGCTGAAGGGGCAGCTGTGATAGCCTTCAAACAAGGAAGGAGTTGCTACAGAGAGGAAAAAATCAATTGTTCTCTTATTCCATCTAGAGCTACCACGAGATGATGTGTTAACCTATTATAAGGAATAGTTACATTAGACAGTAGGAGAAACCTTGAAACAACAGCCTAATAACAATAACTTCAATAGCCTCATTTTTCCTTGGGAGGCTTTACCCTGAGGTCTGATTAAGCAGTTCAGAGATGCACTTTTTTTAGGAGTGATTTAGGTAATATTCAGGACCTGGAGGATGGGTTAACTGACATATCAAGGTCCTCTCATGCCCTACTTTCTACAGTTAAATTGTACTGGTTCCTTGTTCTGGCTATGATGCCAAGTGTTCCCAGCCCCAATTTCCAAAGAAATAAACCATTTTGTATTTATAATGATTGTGCCACAGGAGCTGATGAATTAGTCTGATCTAGTTTCATGTATGTAACCTGAAATGCCACAGCTTCAGATGTTTATATTTGTGGTTTGCTTAGGATGTGTTGGATCAACCATTAGCCAATAATATCAGTGATAGTGTAAGAAAATGACAGAATCTTATTGTCTCTTCCAAGAGGCTAACAACTGGTAAAAGGACTGTGTTGCCAATAGAGTCCTTTTGGAGATGAAGAAGTAGAAAAGAGTGAATCTATTGAATAAGTAGGGGCTGTTTTAGCCCAGTGAAAAGTATTTTTCAAGTCATTGTCTGCGTATTTTTTTTGACCCCCAATCTTCCTCCTCTTATGTCATAAACACAGTCTGATTTGTTTTATTTTCATATACATATGTAATACAAATTCATTCAGAGGAGCATTATTATTGTAGATTTTGTTCATTATATTAAGTTGTAGTGCATATGCCACCGAATTACAAAGAATAAGAATTTTCCTGGTAGTTCCTGCTCTAAGAAAATATATAAGTACCTGTGTACATTGAAAGATGTGTCTCTGAAATCTTTGGGACTGCAGTTGACTTTAGAAGTATTCTTAGAGATATGGTGCACATGAAAATAATAGAAACAATACAGAAATACATAAGTAAATGTAGAGATTTGTTCATGCTTGCAGAGTAGCTGGATCATCATTAAGAGGTGGAAGCATCCTAGTTCTAACTTTGTATCTGTAACCACCCTAAATGTGAAGGCTTATGGAATAGCTCTTCTCTTGCAAAGTTTCTCCTTGTGTAAAAGCCAGAGTGGGTCCAGTGGGTGTTTTCTGTTACTGGAGTAGCAGATTCCCTAGGGCTGAGCATCCCACTCTGATGGAAAGGAGGGAATAGGCTTTTACCTTAGAACAGACACCAAATATTTCCTTCTTTCTTTGATAAAGGCCTTCACAGAGCACAATTGTAGATCAGGGAACCTGGTGGTTAATGTTCTCTTCAAGGGCAATAAGCTCTGACCTTGCCAGGATATTTTAATGAAGTATTTAATGTTTTGAAGGGCAATTCAGTCTTTCAGCAAAATGCTTTCATTTACAGACTAGAAAATCAGTAGCAGCCATTCAGGGAAACTATACAGACAACTTAATGAAATATTTTTAGACAACCACTTCTACTGCTGCCAGATACAGGAGTATCTGAAAGATGAGTACTTTGCAAATTCATGATGGATTTTTTTTTCAAGGTAGAGAATGATATAAAACACACAGAAGAAATACAAGTACCCTTGTCCTTCTTACTGAAAGTCAGGTGGTAGGTAGAGATAGACCATCCTGGGTTTTTTTTATCATTGTAATAATTTTGAAGATGTGCATATTGAAACTTTATGGATTAGGATGCATTTTTTTCCAGGAATGTCTAGACCATCCCATCCAAATCCAGTGGTACTGCTGTGTTCCTGCAAGCCCTGGACTGGACTGGCTCCTGAGCTATGACTTCTCACAACTGCAAGTCCTACAGATCACTGATGTCTTGTGATCCAGAAAGTATTTATTGAATACTTTTGTTTAAAGGTAGCATTCCATAAAACTGTATTGGTTCATGAGATTCATGGTGCTTGTCTCTATACATTGCTCCCCAGTATTTATTTTTTTCTGGTATCATCCTGTGAGGTGTTTAGTCACTCTGTTCTGCTTTTTTTTTTTTAGTAGTATTTTTCTCCTTAAAAATAATAATTGACATGATTTAGAAGCTTTCTCTTTCTCTTAAACTGATTGTGTAAATACCACATAGGGGCATGTCAGAAGGTAAGAAACAAGGCCAGAATGAATTAAAAAGGTTATTTATGATACTGATACACTGTGAGTTTATTGCACAAATATGTTAGGTTTATGATCACATTATGAATAATTGTGCTGACTTTAACAAATGGATGTGAATGTTCATGAGGATGGCAATATGAAGAAGTCATTTGAGCTTGTTCTTGGTTTTCCCCAAAATTTAATATAAGTTACACATATGGTTACTGCACAGTGTCAACCATGAGGTCTCAGCTTAATATCAACAACTACTGTGTTCATAGTGCTAAAGACACAATTTTAATCGCTTTTAGCACCACACTATCCAAACAAAAAGAAAATAACTTGAAAAATGGGGCTTGACTGGGGCCTTATTTTTCTTTAAGAAAAGAAAATATAATTTTTTTTCCAGTTTGAAACATTGGTATGTACCTTGGAAAGGGGGTATCTGACCAATGTTGACTGGTTGAGTGGCAGAAGTTACGCTGTAAGAACTGATTTCATCCTTGTAGAGGAAAAAAAAATTAAAATTGCTATCAAGACATAAGTGATTCCCTAGGATATCTGAAATGCTTTGTTCCACTCGTGTTCTGATATCTAACAAAGCAAGATTGTTGGAGGCAACTGCTTAAAAACCCCTCAGAGCCAGGAGGCATATCTGCACCAAACAGAGTGGGCTCTGGATCGAGCGTTACACTTTAGGAAGTGTCTCACCCTGTCATTAAATGTGACCTTTCTCCTTAAACCTCTTCATAGATTTAACTGTTATTGCTGTCTGGTTTTCAAAAAATGTTAACCAGTTGGAAGATCAGTTTGTAAAACTGATCGTCTTTTGCTTTCTTTTTTGAGGCTCAGAAGTAATGTTCTCTCCACTGCCTGATATTCCTGTAAGAAATTCAATTGGTCAGCTAATTCTAGGCTGAAATTCTGAGATAGTTTTTGTGCAACAAAACACCCTCTCATCAGCCTTGGTATTCATATGCCAGCATGTCCAAAGCCCCACACAATTTCTTTTCAAGCACTGGTCTGCTGAGTTCTCCTAAGAGAGCAATGTTTATATATCCTGACTGCAGCTATATTGATTTAAATTTTAAATCTATGATCTAAATGCTCACTAAGACCAAACACTGCTTTGTCCAAGAAAATTTCCTTTTGAAGACAATGACCTTCTGTGTGAGCAGGTTAAGACTGACCTTGCTCCAAAGTGGCTGCTTTTACACAAAACTGCAAAAATGTGGGCATCATTCATGGCTGTGCATTGGATCAAACCCTCAATGAACTGTACACAGCTGTTGTGATGTAAACCATCTGGGGGGCTTCTCTTGTCAGTTTATGTCCATCAAGTTTTAATAGTCTCCTGCAGCTCTCCCTGGTATCAGCAGGATTCATTATTCAACATCAGAGACAGCAGTTCTGTCGTGTCATTTATTTAATATTCCATGAACAGACCAGTTTCTGTTTCTCGTGATTACACAAGCAGGGAAAACAAAGGCATGGCTTGTATTGTCAGGCAAAGAGAATTTGGCCCATGGTAAATATCAGGGTTTGATATTAATCCCATCCTTGTTTTAAACCAGAGTAAGCCACTGCCTTCAAAGGAATTAGTCCTAGGTCACACCAGTGTTGGTGCAGAATGAATCCTGAGCTATATGTCTCTTCTGCTACAAAGTGTCAGGAGAAGCCTAATCCTTCATTATTTGTCTGGGGTGTATTCTGCCAGCCAAAGGACTAAATCAACTCTTTCCCATAGCACTCTGTACTTCTGATGTCAGTTTGACTTGTTCTAGCTCACCACACTGAGGCATTCACCGTGACTAACAGCAAAACAACACCCACAGGTTTCACAAAGGAAAAATGTTTGTCCTTGCCTAACTCTCTGAGATAAAGTTTTAATCCAGCTGGTCTGGAACGTGGTAACTTCTCATGGCTTTTGTCTGGTACATTTCCATTTGCTCCCATGTCCCTTCCCTATTCTCTGTTCAGGATATCTCCTGATAGTTAAAAAAAAAAAAAAAAAAAGATAAAGCAGACTTAAAGAAAATATCAAGTTACGTTAGATATTAATAAAATTTCTGTTTAACCTTGATCAGTTCAAGTCTTCTGCTGTGCCTAAGTTGTGTTCAGCTCACCTCTGGAGGACAAAGGCTCCTGGACCCTATTACCCAAACCCCAACCATCCTAAAGTTTTTCTTGCAAGTTCATTCCTATCTTTATGGGCTTTTCATTTTCTGTGGTCCCCCAAAATCACATCAGTGCTGTTTCTCAGTGAGGTTAAGAATACTCGAAATTCTGTGTACACTGAAGTCACACTATAACCTACTGCCTTTATTGCCCCTAATATTTTTCTAAAGTAAGGACAGGTTTCATGTTTACAGCCCACCATTAGCATCAGGGATAGCTGAGAAAATGGGTGTTTGGCATTTTTCAAGGGATATTTGAAGGTTTTACTAGGAAGGGAATCTAAAATTGGAATTGTTGAGTTTTACCTTTTCAAGGTTTTCTGGAGATGGCCACAGTCAGCATCAAAATGAGATATCAAGAGAGAAAATAAAGAGAGAGAATATAATTTTTTACTGGAGTTTTCAGGTCACTTTTCAAAAAAAAATTTTAAATGGAAGCAGAGCAGCCATAATGGGAAATTTGGAGAGAGAAGATATTTTCCATATTTTTTCTAGGCTAGATGGTTCTGGGGACTCTAAATTTATTCTTGTCTCATGCATCAATCAGCTGTAGATTCAATGGGCAAACTGTTATTAGTGACACCTGTGCAAAATGGCAGCCATTTACAGGTACAACTGTGGGAAAAAGTCTTGCCATTGGTCTACTGATAATTAAATGTAAAGAGCTTTTGTTTCCAGCACTGTTTTGGCTTTTTTTTTTTTCTTTTTTTTTTTTTTTTTTTTTTTTTTTTTTTTTTTTTTTTTTTTTTTTTTTTTTTTTTTTTTTTTTTTTTTTTTTTTTTTTTTTTTTTGGTGAGTAGTTTAAAGAAAGAACAGCTGCAGAGGGTGGTTTGTTTGTCAGCAGATATCACTGATTAACACACAGAGCTGATTAGTAGAGCTTCCCATCAGAGTAGAAACAGACTTTGAAGGACAAAGGTTGTTTGGTAAAGGACATTCAACACCGTGATATCCCTCACGTATTTTTTTTATTACCAGTATTTTCAGTATTGTTTCAGTTAAACCAATTCACTTTTTAATAGGTATTATTCTCACTCTCACATGGACTGGAGTGGCTTTTGTAAGGTTGTCTATTTCTTGTTAAGAGTCCAAGAGGAAAGGAGGGCAACAAATATGAAGAAAGGGAAGCTTGAGGGGAAGCTGTATGAGGAGCAGCTGAGGGCACTTGATCTGTTCAGCTGTAGAAGAGACTGAGGGGAGATCCCATTGCAGTTACAATTTCCTTGTGAGGGGAAGAGGAGGGGCAGGCACTGATCTGTTCTCCCTGGTGACCACTGACAGGACCCGAGGGAAGAAGGTTTAAGTCTGATATTATAGGAAAAAGTTCTTCCCCTAGAGGGTGGTTGGGCACTGGAACAGGCTTCCCAGAGAAATGGTCACAGCACCAAGCCTTACAGAGTTCAAGAAGTGTTTGGACAATACTGTCAGGCACATAGTGTGACTCTTGGGTTCTGTGCAGGGCCAGGAGTTGGACTCGATGATCTTTGTGGGTTCCTTCCAACTCAGCATATTCTGTGGTTCTCTGATTCTGCAAAGATCATTCTGTTTTGCTATTACAATTTTTTTTCCATTGCAGTACCAAAAGGGAAAAACGTTTGCAGAATCTTGCTTCTCTCTTCCTCCTATGACCACAGCTTGATAATTCAAAGGAAAACACACAAGATCTGGTCTAACATAGCTAGGAAGTAAAACGAAAAGCTTCTTCTGCGCAGTCTGTTGTTAGAGCTTTGTAGAATGCACCGAAGGAGGGTCACCTGCACACAAATCATGACAACTTCCAGTTCCGTTGGAAAGAGACATGGAGTATGTCCTGCAGCTAATTTTTAGGACCTATACATTTCAGCAGATGAAAACAGCAATGAGGATTGTCAGAAAAGATGAACAGCTGTCAGCCCTACAAACATAATTATTGCTCATTCAATTTTGACATCTTTGTATAAGGGTCATTATTCAGAGGAATAAATGCAGCTGTGCAGGACACCACCCCAAACCCACTTAGCAGAAATGCACACTACATAATTATGGTTTCCTTAAAATGTAGTTAAACTCTTTGCAGTGCTGCAAAACAGTTATGATGGTTTTTTTCTTTTCCTATTGTTACTCTTGATCAGCTGCATAATCTGTTAAGGGAACTACCAGGTGTTCTGCTTTGGCTATCTTGCATTGAGTTAGGTAGAACTATTGTGATAATTTGAGGAAAATTTCCAGAAGTGACTTTCACTTTAGACATTCTATTTTTGGTTGTCCATGCTTATCCTAAAACTCAGTGATGCTCTCAGACTTTTCCAGACTAGAAGTCAGCTGTAATTTTTTGTCATTGAGATGATGTCTAATGCCTTGTCCCCAAATACTGGTACATCTCTATTGGCAGACAGTTATTTACAACTAAGATACCCATGCATGAAATGGAAGGGAAAAAAATTAGCATTTGGTAAGGATTACATCAAAAAAACCCCAGGCATTAATTTTGATTCTTGATATTCAAGGATGTTGTGGGTGTACTTCCTCATTACAGATTAATTTCTTTTAAATCTTCAGTTAGATGTTGCAACTTTTATTCTAAGTAATTAATTTCTATAGTGGCTTTAAATGGAATGTGGCTTCTATTGAACATAATTACTTTGGTATTTGTTTTGAACAATAAATATTCATCTTGTAAAGGAGGTCAACTTCTGTACAGAACCATTGAATCATAGACTATTCTGAGTTGGAAGGGATCCACAAGGATTATCGAGGCCCAGCTCCTGGCTCTGCATAGGACCATCCCAAGAACCACACCATGTGCCTCAGTATTGTCCATGTGCCTCAGTATTGTCCAAATGCTTCTTGAACTTTGCCAGGCTTGGTGCTGTGACCACTTCCCTGAGGAGCCTGTTCCAGTGCCCAACCACTCTCTGGGTAAAGAACCTTTTCCTTTTATCCTACCTGAACCTCCCCTGACAGACCTCCAGGCCATTCCCTCAGGTCCTGTCACTGTCACCAGAGAGAAGAGATCAGTGCCTGCCCCTCCTCTTCCCCTCATGAGGAAGCTGTAGACTGCGATGAGGTCTCCCCTGTCTCCTCAAGTGCCCTCAGCTGCTCCTCATAGGGGTTCCTCTCTAGGCCCTTCACTGTCTTTGTAGCCCTCCTTTGGACCTTTTCTAATAGATTTATATCTTATATTTTGGCTCCCAAAACTGCAAGCAGGGCTCAAGGAGAGGTCACACCAGTGTAGAACAGAGTGGGACAATCCCCTTCCCCTCCTGGTTGGCGATGCTTTGCCGGATGCACTCCAGGATACAGTTGGCCCCCCACCTGCCAGGGCACTGCTGACTCATATTCAACTTGCCTTTGGCCTGAACTCCCAGCTCCCTTTTCACAGCTCTGTCCCAGGAGCAGAATCTTGTCTTTATTGAACTTCATACAGTTGGTGATTGCTCAGTCCTGTAACTTGTCCAGGTCTCTCTGCAGGGCCCCACTGCCTTCAAGGGAGTCAACAGCTCCTCCCAGTTTAGTATCAACAGCAATAGAAAAGTGAAGGGAAAATTTTAGAGTCAGACAGAGCTTCATGAGTCTGAAATGTGTAAGTACAGAAAGGGAAACTCCACAGCTGCTCTGCTTTATACTCGCTTTTGGACAGAGAGCTGGGAAACACTATCACTTAATTTCCTAACTTTCCCTGACTTTCCCCAGCCACAGGCTGCTTCCAGCATGTTCTCTGCTGTGGAGGCATTTGTGCTGTGCCTTGTTGCTGGTTTTTGTGTGTTGTTACAGGATCTAGTCCTGATTAGATAGCACAAATAAATTAAAATATTTCTGTAGAACATGTGCTGTGGTTTCGAAGTTACATATATTTGGAGAAAACAGATTCCTGTCTGAGCCTTTTACACTTATAAACACACTAAATGAGGTGATGTTTTTGGACAATAAAATGATGACATTTGGAAGGTTTGGCTTTAGATTTCTCATTTTAATTACCCTGCAGTACAGTTGTCTCTGAGTAGAGAGAGAAGCTACCTAACTAGCACACAGGAAACACTGAATGAAAAGGGTTATTCATGCAAAAAAGATAAGATTGTTCTTTGTAAATGGCAACATTTCAGGTATCTGCAGGTAAGAGCACCTTGTGTGCAAAATGATAACAAAAGTGTGACGTGCTGCTCAGTGAACAGGAAATGTGATTATCAGATTTCATTGCATAGTTCAGGATCATTTCCTAGATGAGGGTCAGACAGTTCAGCAAAGTACCCTATAACCATGGAGAACAGTTACTAAAAAGTGAAGATCATTTACTCATCCCTGCCCACTCTCCTGTATGCATGGGCTATGACCCTGCCACTGACATTGCCCCTGTCATGTCTAGTCACTTTAATATCTGTAAAAAAAACCCAAAAAGACCTAAAAAAGGTTATCCAAAGTCCCAGAATATTTTTTTTAATTAAAATTATTCCTGAACTCTAGATTGTAGACAAACTTGAAGGGATTTAAAGTAGATGGGCTGAAAATTTGGGGCTGCTCAATTACACTAGAAGATGATGTATTTGCTTGACTGTCTCTGTGCATCACTCCAGCCGTGTCAGCCTTATATGTCAGATATGATATGATGATATGATTTTCTTGAAAGATCTCTTGTACCACACCATCTTGCAAAAGTCTTGCCATAGCTGGTAGCTGACTTACCAAATTTTATGGTTTGAGCTACCTTTAAGCATCTTAATCAGACATTCAATTTTCTGTGTTTCTAATAGATTCAGTGAGAAGAAGAAGGAAATCGCTCTTTTTCTAATAGCAAATTGGACTCCTGTTCTTAATATTAAAGATACATATTTTAAAATTATGTCTTGAACCGGAGCAATCCATTTTATGCAAGTGTGTCATTGTTCAGAGGGAAAATGGCGTTTGTTTTCTAAATAATTAGCAGCACAGAAGCAATAGGCATGTTAGGATATTCTGTAATAGGATGGAGAAAACTGTGTGTGAAACCATTAGCTCTCATTGAAAGTAATATAATAATTTCCTTTGGTACACCCTGTGTTTTGACAAGGCAACCTGGCTTGCAGGCTGCAGGTTTCATGCACCTTAAAGGCCAGACTGTGTCCCTAAGTACATAGAGAAGAACTCTCTGAAAGCAGCAAGATCAGTCTTCTTAAAAGGTCTCAGCTCTCCTGGAAGCATAAATAACATCTGAGTTTTTGAAGAACCAGCCAATGTTCCCATAGGAGCTGCACACAGCTGAACCACAAAACTCAGTTCTAAGTACAAAATCAGATGGTGACACTGGCACAAATGGCTGCTTTCACATTTAGCAAATCAAGGGTGGGTGGGGTAAAGCACTGCTCTTAACCATCATAGTCTGGGCTTGACTAAATTTACCATGAATAAACATTATGCTATTCTCCATCCCTGTCTTCTCAGGGGTATGGTGTATTTTTGTCTTTCAGTGAAGTATGTGTATGTAGATCAGATAAAAGAGTAGCACTCACTCCAGCTGTGAGTAGGAGTTAAACAGCTGTTGTATTTATGCACTGGAATGGAGGATTGGGAACAGATGAGCTTTCTGGAAAGTCATGGCATCAGTTTGGGCACCTTTGTGGGCCAGATTGGTTTCCAATAAAAGCTGATGGAGAAACACCCACAAACTAAAACAAACCAGACACCCTCTTACCATGGCCATTGGCATTTAGCAGTCAGACCCAGGAGAAGTCAGAAGGAGCGATTGTGGGGAATAAAAACATGCTTTACAAGGTGATTTAACAATAAGGCAGCAATGATTTCAGTTTAATGATCTGGCAGCAGTGCCAGCTATGGCTGTTCACGTGCTTCCTCTTCCCGTGGAGGCTGTGCTGTGAACTTAATCAGACGACTGCTCTAGATAAGGAAAATCACTGCCAGCGCCAAATGTTTGGTTTTTAAGTTGGCCAAGTTCCCTGATATAATTCACAGTATGGTCCCACAAATAATTGATCTGGCACAACAAAGGGGAAGCTGTACCGAGGGATCAAGGTGGGCAAGAGACAGTGCAGAGAAACAGGTACTTACCAGTTTCTCTGCCAAGAGCTTTGATTCATAAAACCATGCTCTCAGTGGGAGATGGAGGCTTGCTGCAGCCCAGTAGTGAGAGAATGGTAAAGTCTGTGCTGCCAGATGTTCCTCTTCTAGACAAAGTAGAGCATTTCGGTCTTCTCATGCAAATCTCTGTTCATTCCTGGTGATCAGTTCTTACACCAGCATGTTATTTTCCCTTGATTAAACATAAGCAAGAGGGTGATGGAGGAGGGAGACAGGACAGTGGGTTTTCTGAGACATTTTAATTATAAAAAGCACAACCTTGTGGTGAGCTTCTATTTTTAGTTAAACAACTAATGATGAATCAAAACGTTTCTTCAGTCTTAATTATCCAGTAATAATTACTATAGCAACCAGTTGTTTTATGTGGCACGTGCTGAAAACACTCTTGAAGAAGCACAATAGTTTTTTTACTTTTCCAGCTTTCCCAAAACAGACAGGAACTGCTCTACCCTGTTTTGAAGCCAATCCAAAATTAGAAAGCAAAATAGGAAAATAATGAAATAATTTCCGACCAGCTCATTTCAGGAATTAATGAAATTCCAACTCCTTAGGACTGATAGACCCAGAGACCATCCAGCTAGAGAATACATTGAAAACATTTCTTTACTTCTCACATGTGTTTTGGTGACATCAACCCCAGCACTGCTCTGTTTCTATGCAGCAGAACAAAATTACCTGCTGAAGAGGTTAATAATAAGTTTATTTCTGCAGAGCTCACTAGGGTGTCTTTCTGCACTTGAGGCAGTAACAAACAAGTTTAGTGTCCTTCTGGATTTCAGAATTGTTGCTAAACTTTATCAGATTTTTCTCCTCTGCCTGCACTCTGCTTTCCACGTGGATGTATGCTGCTGTTGGCTCAACTTCGTGATTATGATTGCCTGTGGCAATTGTAGTCTTTTAGGGCCAGCTATCAATCCACATATATCCAATCCACTGGGTTTGTTGAATGTTCATAATATTCACTTTTCTTTAGGTTATGGGCTCTTTGGAAGTGCTGAATTTAGTCAATCACTACACACTCCATAAATGTCTATTAATGGGTGGCTTTATGGCTCTATATTCCCTGATGGACAATTGCACATTTCAAAACAAAAGTTCATGGTAAAACTAAAACACAGTTCAATTATGATTTTTGAAGTTTGGAAACTTCTGGCATTTGCAAACACTTTAATTTCTCACCAGTCATTCAGAAACTCACAGGATTCTGTGTAAATTTCAAATGAAGGCCAACTCAATTAGATGCTCTGAATAGCAGAAATGCCCACAAATTGCTGTTATGTCCAGTTCGGTAACTCACCTTTGCTCTTCTGAACTTATTGTTTTCTGAACTACATCCAATTTTGTCTTTAAAAGCTGCCTGTGGCTGCTAACCTACCACTGCACAACGGACTTGGGAGCTACCTCACCATCTTTTCAATGAATTTTCCTTTTTCTGTTCTCTTGCACTGCTATACTTTGCCTACTTTGGTTATAACTTCTTCCTGTGACAAGTAATTTTTAATTGTTCCTTTGAAATCTGGTGGTTCCCAAATCCACTCAAAATGTTAACTTGTTTTCAGTTTTCTTGACAAAGCCCTTTTAATATGAATGGCAGGTAAACATGAAATTATTTAAATCAACATGTATTGTCAAATTTAAACTAAGCTTACTTGTCTGACTTGAATCCCATCCTTTCATACCTTTGGTTTTGGTTAGTTTACACACTGATTTTGCAAAGGGCTCTGAAGTACTTGTATGGAGGACACTTTATAAATGTAAATTTGTTTAACAAGTAAACTAAGTTCTTATTCTCCTTCTGTGAGAAATTAAGAGCAGAGTTTTGGAGTAAGAATTTTAATGTCTGCTTCTTCTTAGGCCCCTCACTTCATAAAGGATGTTGTGGTGCTGGAGTGTTACCAAAGGAGGGCAAAAAAGCTGGTGAAAAGTCTGGAAAACTTGTCCTTTGAGGAGTAGCTATGGGAATTAGGGTTATTTAGTCTGGAGAAGAGAAGGTTCAGGAGGGACCTCGTTGCCTTCCACAACACCTGGAAGGAGGTTGTGGAGGGGTGGGGGTCAGTCTCTTCTGCCATGTCTCAAGCAAAAGGAGGAAGGTTGCATCTGGGAAGGTTTAGATTAGATATTAGGAAAAAAAAGTCCCTGAGGGAGTGGTCAGGCATTGGAATAAGTTGCCCAAGGCAGTGGTGGAGTCACTGTCTCTGGAAGTGGCCAAGAGGCATCTGGATGTGCCACTTGGGGATATGGTTTAGGGGTGATTGTGGGGCTGTGATTCTTGAATGTCTCTTCCAGCCTTGATGATTCTGTGATTCTAAGTATCTCAATAATCTGGTCAAGTTACTTCCTTTAGCTCTGTTCATCCTATTATGTGATTATGTGCAACTGCAGGTTCAGTAGGAACAGTGGTGATCCTTTTACACAGATATTCCCAGGCATTTGATGATGGGTGTCTTCCTTGAATTTAATAAATATTCAAGAAACAGACCTCTTCAGAGACCTATTTAACATCAAAATGTATCATTCATGGCTTTTTAGGATCGTTTGCTGTGTCTACTACTATTGCTTATTTGAGTGCTGTGCAAGATACAAACAGACTTTAAAATGTTATGAAAATATTTTCTTCTTTTCACATTATACCCTAGCTGTCCTACTGTGTGAGCATCGATTATTTTCAGGTGAATGGAAAAGATATGAAACTCTGTACATCCTCTAAAATCAGAGTCTACCCTGGCTTGTAGGCTTGAGAGGTTGTCGAAAATCCTCCAAGACTTCTGGAATTGGCCCCCATAAGCCCTAGGAAACCCTAGGAAAAAGGAATGGCAATGAAGGATTCAAATCAAAGAGCCACAAATTAGTATACCTTGCAACTCATAGTGTTTTACTCTTTGGATTGGTTTCAATCAGAGTAGTATGTGTAAGAAAAGCAGATTCTGCCTCTGCATAAGCTATTGTTTTACCTGTAACATGTTTTCCATTATTCCCTTTGTCCAAATCAAATTATGTGTTCATGAAATCTAATTGAAGGCCAAATTCTAATGCATTTGCTCTAAGGAGATCTGCTGAAGTGAGTGGCAGTAGTTGTGAGTGTTAGCAGAGAGGGGTGACCGAACTGGGCTCATGAGGAAATTGCAACTGAATTTGTGAGCAGAGGAGAGCACCCTGACACTTCTTTCACTTTGGAAATGCACATTTCAGATGTCCTGAAAGGATTTTCTTTTTTTTCATTCTCTGCTCTAGGTTTCCTAGTGTGTGTGAACACCAATTATTGGTCCTTAAAAGTCAGTCCAAAAGGCATGAAAGGCTGACTCCTCCAGCCACCCACAGCTGATTTCAGTTGTCCTGCTGAACAATGTAATTCTGAACTAGTCCTAATCTCACGTCAGCTCATCATACGCCTCCCAGTAGCCTGCACCAGAAAGGAATTATGTCATAGCTGAATTAATTCATTCTCAGATTTATTTTGGAGCAAATGCAGAGAGTGCCTGGGGGAAGCTGGCTGGTCCAGGGCAACCTGTCTCCAGTAAAAGAGGGTAAGGTAGAAAGGGGAAAAGCAGTAAGCACAGAGGTGGAATAGTGATAAACACAGAGTGACTAAAGAGTCTCAAATTCCTCCCTTTCAAAAAGTAAAAGTAAAGGGTTATGTTTTAAGTCAGTAAAATCAAGAATGGTGAGAGGTAAATGAATTGGAAATGGTTAATCACTGTTTATAAGCATGATGTAGCACTCAAAGAAATTATAAAGCTGTCAATTAAAGAAAAAAAAAAAGGAAACATTTTTATCATAACCTGCCTAAATAAATTGTAAAAATCTTTGTTATAGAGTGTCATAGTGATCAAATGTACAATTCACTTAAGAAGGGCATCAGAAAAGTTGTGCAGATGCACACAGTGCAGCTGTAAACTGCAAGATACTGGAAGCCAGGAAGGTGCAAGGATCATGCTAATCCTTCCCTACTTCTCACAAGCCTGGCCTAGACATCTATTACTGGAAAAGGTTCAACAGAACTTCATCTGGAGCCAGGATATGCACTATTGTTTGATCATGGTTTATAAATTGCAAATTAATTCCCTGTAATACAGTAGAACAATACTTCAGATCCAGAAATACGGAAATATATAAAGTTGAAGTTTTTTTTCCAGATGCATTTGGTTTCATATCAGATCTACGTGACTGTGGGGATTGAGACCTGCAGATCTGAGTCAAAGCATCACAGTGAGATTAGAGAGTCTTCTATTAGGACAAACAACACTTGGGTTTTAGGAAGACTGATTATTAGATAATAAGAAAATTCAGTGCCTAGCCCAAAATGTTCTGCAACCACAGATTGCTGGAGTGTTCAAGGCTGTTTTGACAAAACATCACCAAATGATTGCTGTACTCTTGTACACGTTATCTGCTGGTTTATCCTTGCACTCCTACCTGAGCACTCTGTGTTTTCCACTACCAGAGGCAATATCCTGAACAATGAACACCTGATCTGTCTTGGTGTGGTAGCTCTGGTGTTGTTATGATCAGAGCCTGGGTGCCTTGGAAAATCTCAACCAACAGCAAGGATGAGATATTGGATAAAGTGCTGACATTCTATGTCTATCCTGTCTCTAGCGCAGTCAAACATTACCAGTTTCTCACACACTTTCCCAAACAATCCTCACTTCAGTGGTGTTGATGTGTCCTGCCTCCCAAACATGCAGAGCACAGAGAGTTATCAGTGAAAGACAAATAAGCCACTGAAACTTACACTGTCCAAGGATCCACCCCCATCTGGCTCTTTTGAGTTCACATGGAAAAGGAAGAAACTGTGACGCACAGGGAAATAATTTCTACAAGGAAAACGAGTCCAGCTCTTCTGTAGACTTCAGCAAAGAAAAAGTCTGTGTACACAGGCACTGGCTAGGCAAGAATTTGGTTATCCTTTCAGCTTCCCCTGTTGAATGGCTCAGAATTCATATTGTGGAAATTCGTGCTTTGGCATCAGCTGAAAATGAATTTACATGATTTGGTCAATAATAACACAATAGCTAGTATCACTGATATTAATTCTTAGCTAACTGACGTTCTTTGTTTTCCTTAATATGGCTTGCTTCCCAAACTAAGCCATGGAACAAATCACAAAGTTGCTCTTGCAGGAGAGGCAGTGCAAAAACAAATTGTTAATTACATTTGTAATCATTCCTGGCTAGAGCTCTGTGAGTCAGTTTTTGGAAATATCATTTGTGGTTCAACTAGAGTTTAATGCCCCAAATGCTGCATATCTCATCCTCAAGGCAGATAGAATTTTGCAAGTTTGATTCCTCTACTCAAGATCCAAGAGATTCTTTTATGTAAACTTTCCTAACTGCTATTTTTGCAGCCTACAGAGCAGTCATTCTCTCTGTCTCTTTCTTTTTTTAAACAGATATTTTTGCTTCTCCTGTCTAATCAAATCTTATTTGTTGTTCATTGCAGATAGCAGCTCAGGCAGTGTTATTTATGTGTATGAACACTGCAGGAATCTTCATTAGCTACTTGTCAGACAGAGCACAACGTCAAGCCTTCCTGGAGACCAGAAGATGCGTAGAGGCCAGACTGAGACTAGAGACAGAAAACCAGCGACAGGTATTGGAGAAACAATCCTATTTTTGTAATAACTGTTACTGATAATTGGACAAGACCAGGCTTTTGTCTGGGCCTTGCTGACTTCAATGTGATGCCACCTGATTTATGCCAGTTAAGTAGGTTTTATGCTGTTATTTTGCTGGTGTGTATTGCTTGTGAGTTGATTTGACATCCTAAAGATTTCCACTGGGAAACAGGATGAATAGAGAGGGGCTCTTTATTGTCTTTTCCCACAGAAGAGGCCATCAAATGAAACAGCAATTGGCAGGCGATAAAAAAAACAGTTCTCTACACTAGAGGGGTTAAGCTGAGGAACTTTGTGTTTCAGAGTGTTGACGGTAGTAAAACTTGTATTAGTCAAGTGAAGAATATTCAAGAACCATCTGGATGTAATCCTGTGCCATGTGCTCTGGGATGACCCTGCTTGGGCAGGGAGGTTGGACCAGATGATCCACTGTGGTCCCTTCCAGCCTTACTCATCTGTGATTCTGTGAGTCTGTGAAAACCAAGTTCCTGAAAGTGAACCCTGTCTAGGCAGAGAAAACACTGAAGTGTCACCTCTGGCTCACAGAAGAATTTTTGCAGCTGGAGCATCACTATATGCTTTCCCTTTTCTCGAACTCCTTCTGAAAAGATATGATCAACTTTTGGTCACTGTGTGCAATAGTGTACTGGGTCAAGTGAACTTCTGATCTCAACAGGTGTGGTTGTTCTTAGATACATCATCTTTTCTTAATTCAAAAGAAGAGGTATTACATAAAAAGAAGTTTGCTGCTTATTATTTTGTACCAAGAGAGAAACAGTGAGATGTAGCATTTTATACATATTTTGGATTCCCACTGAAATATCAAGAGGTTCACCTACTGTTTAAAATCTTGCATTAAGATCAAAATACAGCCTATATATATATAAATATATATATGTTATGCTGCTATTTCATTCTCAAATGAAGTTAGCTATTCACTTTGCCTTTTTGTATAAATATGTATATTGATTCCCAAATTTATTTAATTCACCCCTTGCAAGTCATACTCTTATACAGAGTTCTAGGAAGAGAAGAAGTATCAGAAGTCTTATTCTAGACTTTATTGACTAATGACTCAGTATGAATGCATAACTGCTGAGTAATGCCAGGTACCTCTGCCAGAACATCTCTGTAGCCGTTGCTGATTGAAGAGGCTTAGAGGGATGTTATCTAGGATGCACTGTTCTCATTTTAACTGTAGGGTCACATTTTTATGCCTTTGGATTCTTTCATAGTGGGATTTTTTCCTTTTTATTCTTTTCTAATCTTTCATAAACTATTATTTCATAATCTTTATTTTTACCATAGTTTTCTAGAGTTCATCATAAAAAAATTTTTAAAACACTAACAAAAGATTCCCTTGTTTCCTTGTTTCACATTATACTGAGGATTTTCCATTAAATTTATTTTATCCTCTCATGGGAAATGAAGTTTGTACAAAGATTTTGAGAAATTTAATTTTGCAGAACTTGTAGTTTCTATTAGGAAAATGAAGACAGATTGTTTCCATTTGGGTGGGAAGTTTTTTTTTTGTTTGTTTGTTTGTTTTTTTTGTTTGTTTGTTTTTGTTTTTGTTTGTTTGTTTGTTTGTTTGGTTTTTTTTTTTTGGGGGGGGGAAGGGGAAAATAGTGATTGGAGCTGAAATTTGGGTTTAATCAATCAATGTTGAACTGTGCATTTTGTCTTGGCCCAGTGCTTTACAAGGCTTCAGGGCTGTAATGTTCCCTGAGGGTAGAACTTCCTGGAGACTTACCTCACCAAAGCTGAGACTCACCTATAAGCAAACAAAGTAGTGTGTCACAAGCATCATATGACTGGAAATGCATCAGGGAAACTGTATTTGGGCCAAGGAAAATGCCCACAGGAGAAAAATAGAGACAACAGGACACCAAATGAAAGATCTCTTCTAAAACTCAATTTAATAGTAAACTAACCCAAAAATTTGGACATGAAACATTTTGAAATATTTCTCATTAATTTTTTTGACATTTGAAACTGTGTTATTATACATACCTATATATATATTATTAACAATAACTTATAACAATGTTAACAAAATATTCCAATACTGGAACATCTTGAGGAATGGAGAAGCGTTTCCTTCAGTCTTCTATTTTTTCCCTTTGCTTCTGCAGCAACTTCTCACTTAAACAATTTTTAAACATATCTGCCTTTAGAAGACTGGCAAGGTCACATTTTAGGTGACTATTTTTTTTTAGCAGCTTGCTCATTCTCACTGGATCAGTACACAGGCAGTAATTCAGCGACACTTAGCATTTTTCTCTCTTGAAGACATATATTTCATAATTCATGGAATCTCTGGTTCACATGAATGTAAAAATCTTATTACCTGTTAATACTTATCCCCTTTTAAAAATCCCCTTTTAAATCCTGATCAAGTAGACTACATTAATTTTATGCCTTTCTAGAAAATAGCTCTAATATATGAAGGGGAGGAAAAGATGGAAAAATAGTGTGCAGGGCAATAGTTGTGGCTTCTGAAAATTTCTAAAAATATGGTTGAGGAGATAAAAATGTGCAGAGAAAATAAAGCAATCATTTTTTTCTGTAATTCTTCCAGACAATAATTCCAGGAATTCCAAATTCTGTTCCACTTTAACTTCTTTCCCCTTCACTTCCCATAATTTGTCTAAACTAAAGGTTTCTTACAGGAGGGTTTAAGTATTTTGTGGCTTTCGGTGGTGGTACTGCTACATTTTATAGTAATTTATTACTTAATTTAAATCTCTTGAGGCTTCTTTCATCCCCACATCCAGCTTCTGCTTCTTAAACTGAAAAAAAAATAGATAATTACAATGGGTAATTGCATTAATATGTCATATATATAGCACATCATATGGGATATGACAGCTTGCCAGATAGGTCCCTTTAGAGTCCAATTTTGTCTTTATTTAAATCAGAAGACCAGTAAAATTAAAGAAAGAAAAAACGATATGAGCTTAAAACTACAACAAGGAGTGATATGCTCATCTACAAGCAACTGATGAATGAGGCTCCAATTTTATATAATCATAGAAGTTATATAAACTCTTCAGATATACTTCTATTCATTACTGTGCATTAATAAAACTAAGAAATCAAGTTTCTGCCCTCCCAAAATGACCCTCTAATTTCTCAATATCCCTTAGATTTATAATCTCTAATCATCTGTCATTCTAATAACTATAAATGCTAGTGCTGTCATGCAGTATTGTGCAATGCCTAAAAGAGTCAGTCGTGGAAAGTCACCCAAATATGAGCCAAGCATTTTATAATCTATGTTTTGGAGACAAGCAAGAGGTACCATCAGAAATACGGAGCTGTAAAAGGAAACAATAATACTGATAAGTAAGGATTTCCGTTTTTTTTAAGAACCCTATAATGAGGATTTGCAGATTTTCTGGAATAGAAATGTAGTTTCTACTGTATCAGCTTCTGTCTGGTGGTGAAAAGCAAGAGATTGTTCTGTATTTCCAGATACATTTCGTACAGTTGTGCTAAGGTATTTTTCAGTGAAAGCAGTTTCATTCATCACTTGTGATCATTGCATAAAGTGCAATGAAAATAGGTGAAACAATGAAAATTCTACTAGGGATGAAAAAATTATTTGTTTTTTTTCATGCTACCCTGAGCTGAAATTTGGACAGTTAGAGGTGGCAGTGTGTTTTCCAGATGTCATTATTTTCCAGCAATCTCTCCCTTTTATGGAGTTTTCAGGGTTCAAGAATTCCTTGCACTATTTCATTATTTCTGTGAAGTCTTCCAGTTTGACATTCAAAGCCATTTTATTTTTCAGAAATGTCTGGGCCTATGGTCTCTGTAAACATGAATTAGCTCCATTAGCTCACTGTCCACAGAAAATATCTTCAAGAGCAAGTTCAGCTTTTATGCCAGTTTCAATTTATTCACTCAGTGCATGGGAAGAGGATGAACTGCAGATCTGGATGACAGAAAAGACTTTACTGTGCCTGGCTGGCCCAGGGAAACGTGTCTGCAGTTTTTAAGTGACTCGGTTTCCACTGTTCATGTTTCCAAAAGTCTATACAAAAAAAACTCCTAGATACATCTTCGTCCTTCCTGCCCCATCCCCATTTGCTCTCAACAAGACTTTTAAATAAAATTTTCACAAGTATTTCAGAAAGTCAGGACTTTCAGTCGTATTTTCAGATCACCAAGGATCTGATTTTTTTTTCATTGTTATTCTTTTATTTTTAGGCACCTGGGGTTGCTAAAAGTACATATTAGCATTTTCAATTACAATGAAATTTCTAACTCTAATTACTCTATTATTAAAGTGAACTGTAGTGTGGCTACAAAGGAGAATTACTCCAGCAGTCATTGCTAATGATGTTTATGCACTTAACTGTATGGTATTATCTGTGTGACACCACGTGGAAATTCCAGCACTCTGTGAAATCGAGGGAACATCTGTGTCTGCTTATTTCCCAATTTTCATTACACAATTATAATTTTGGTGAAGCTCTATAACATTTCAGAGCTTTACATAGTAAAAGGAGACCCGACTGCTGATGAGTAGCAGAAAGACGGTATAATCAAACGATAGAAATATCAGAGAAAGAAGCTGCAGAAGATAGCACAGACAAACGTGTTGTAAAAACAGTCTCAATTTAGCAGTTATTGATAAAATAATGACTTTAAATATTTTCTAGTGATTGCAGCTAGCTGCTTGTTCTTAAGAATCGTATTTGTATCAACCAACCAAATACAGCAGCCATAAAATATCTTCCAATTTCGTATTCTACAGATTGCAATGATGAATAAAAAACAAACATGAAGTTATCAGTTTTCATAAGTCCAATTTATTCCTACAATATCATAACTCCACTACCCGTTTGAAATTTTGGGTCAATATTTATATTTGATATCTATGTGCTTCAAAAATGTTGACAGCCAGTGCTATACTTTGTTAATAACCACTTCAAAGACACTGTCTTCTTTTTTACCTTGATTTTACTGTAAGAACACAGCAGGTAATTCTACTTTCATCATATCTGGGCAATGAAAATAGAAACTAACTCACTTTTGTAATTAGCTATTGAAAACCTTTAAAAAACAATGACCTTGTAAGTTCCCTCATTGTGAGAATTCTGTGAAATTGCTTTAATGAAGAGCAGGAACCTGCACTAAATTTCTTTTTCAGTTCCATTTCTCCTGATACAAAATCCCTAAGTTTTAAATGTTAAATCCATGACATGTTAAATGGAGACACATAATGAATGTTGATGACTTTATGAAGAATTACATTTATAATATATGCCTGATGTCCTAACCTGCTCTTTCTCCAATCTCTACTTGAAATTTAACATTTTAAACCCTGAAATACTACCATTTAATTATAAAGAGTCTCTCAGATAACTGTGAGACTGCTTTTTCCTCCGCCACTTATACATATGCCAAGCTATACATATCTGAAAACTATTATTGTGCAAGGAGGTTAATATTTGACTAACTGAAGCTGGAAATGGAGACTTAAAAGCACTAGACAGGGGAAATCACAGAAGTTAAATAGCTAAAGTTATTAAAGCCAAAAGGCTATAAAAATCAGTCCAGCCTTTACCCTTCATCTTGTAATAAAATTGCAACATTGCAGGACAGCTATTCACAGAAAAGTCATTTCACTCATAATTAAGAAACTTCTATGTCATGGCCACACTTCTACTCTCTCTATCCAAGACCTCTGCAAGTCTAATAAAACCTGAATAAAGCAACGTGGATGAGAGGTTGCTTTCAAGCAAAACAAAGTTGTTCAACTGTGTTGTAGTAACATGAATAACCTGTGCTCTGAACTAATGTTCAGAAAAACCTAATATATAGCATCTCTGAAACGTTTTATTTGCATCATTTCTGGTAAATTTAGAGCACCTAATAGCATCTTATGAAAGCAGGATCTTTGCAGTTGTTTGAGATGAGAGGAGAAATCAGTCTATATCTGTTTGATGTTTATATTCATCCTCTGGAGAGGTGTTCATTCTTGTTCTCAGTGTAGCATGTTATGCATCATTCATGAAAAGAAAACCCTACCTGGTGTGCAGAGCTCACCAGCAAAGCTGCACTGCCCCTGCTGTGCTAAGGTATTGGGAGGGAGTAAACTCAAACCAGAAAGAAATCCTCTGTTTTTTAAGTCTTGACAAAGCAAACAGAGAAAATTATTCTATTTTAGCAGTGAATTTGTGCAGTTTCAGTGGAGTTACCTAGTGCTAAAAGGTACTAAAGCCACTATGGATTAGTATTTTTAGCTGTATTGTTTAAATCCCTCTCCAACACAGCATGCAGACTCTTTTCTCTGCCGACATAATATCAAGTTTTGCCAAGAGAAGGTCCTTTTATATGGAAATAGAGCTCCTTCGTAATGGCTTCCTTAAGCCTCATGAAAATATTCCTGCACATCTAACACACTGGCAGAGGAAATGGAGCTGAAGGCTGGGGGAGCACAGATAGATGGTGGGAGACAAGCACTGTCTATCTCCAGTCTTGCAAGGAGTACTCAAGTGAGAAGGTCCAGCCTGGTATCATACCCAACCCACTGGGCTTCTGGGGATGCTCCCCATCAAGCTGGGATGATGATGGACATCTGCAAGTATTAATTGTGGATTTTGTCAGATCAGTGGGGAGCAAGAAGGAAAAAACTTTTCTATGTTAAACGATCTTGTGAGAAGAGTCCTCTAAGACAATACCCCAGCAGACAATTCCTCCCTGAAAGTTCTGCCACTGGTTCACTGGACACCTACTTTCCAGGTAATTTATTTTTCATGGGGGATTTCAAAAATCCAATTAAAACTCATTTTGAAAGTCAAAACAGTTTGGATATTGTTTCATTTGGTTTCCATAAAGGATTAGATCTCAACACCTGAAAGAACCATTTGTCTATGTGAGAAAGGGGTTGTTTTGTTTTGTTTTGTAGGTACGAGCACACATTCTATCTTTCTAGTGGGTATGAGAGCTGTAAAATGGGAAGACAGCCTTTAGTCTTCAGAACAATCTGCTACTGGTATATTTAGTCTCTCCTGCCTGTTATCTTTGGAAAAACTGTAATCCTGTCTTAATCTCTTTTTCCATTAGAAAGTTGTTCTGTTTGACCATTTGTTTCCTTCTACCTCTGGTTCCAGAGGACTTTTTTTTTAACACTTTCCCCTGCAACAACCTCTGTTTTTCTAAGGGCTTTAAGAAGATCTCTGCAGATTGATGAACTCTGGTTTGGTTTGGGTTTGTTGTGTTTTTTTTATTTTTTTAAAGCAGCTTACATGTTCTGTAAGGTTTATCAAGCTTTCACAAATCTAGAATTTAATCAACCACCCGTACTTTGCAACGTCTAAAATAAGAGCAGATTGGACTGGGATTGGAAGGGACACTTTAAGAGGGCTAAACAACATAAAGTCTTTTAAATATATATATATTTATATATATAAATATATATAAAAATATATATATTGGTGGTAAGAATATTACAATCCCTCTAAATTGGTATGAGGATAAAATTCAGGTTTAGTTAAAAGAATAAAAAGAACAATCTCAATTTTAAGAGTACATGTTCATTCTTTGTAAAAGTAGTTTAAAATGCTTCATATTTAAAAATTATGATCAGAATAATTGAGGCTCTATTTCTAAAGGGCAAAAAATTAGCTCGTAAAAAAAATCTGTGTAAGGCTATGGTTAGATATTGCATTTTATTCAGGTTTTTTTTTTCTTTATAGGAATGAACCTGTTATATGTGAGATTGCCTGAAATTTTGCAGTTATCCAAACTTTCTTCTTAGTGTCTTTTGCTAAAGAACCATGGTCCCCTTAAAATTTTTTTCTTGATGCTGCTCTTTCAGCACTTAAGAGGATCAAACTGAAAGTACAACACACTATTTAATACAAGTGAAGGACTATGCAAAGTTTATGTTGTTCTTCATGATCCATATCCATATTATTGTCAAAGTCCATTAACAGACTTTTCCTCCTTATAGGTGAGGGGAAGCAATATATATACATGCACTTATGCTTTTGTAGGTGCCAGCCAATTGCTACATCTCCTTGTCTCCAAACAGCCCATTTCTTAACCTACTTGAAGTAAAAACCAAAACATTTTAAATGTCAGATTTTAGATGTTGCTCCTTTACATTTGCAACTGATGTTTGTTTTTTCCATCAGGGCATAAGCCCCACATTTTGTTTTCAAGTAGAAATCTTAGGTAAAATCAAGATAAAAATTATCCACTGCCTTCTCTCCCATTCTTTGGAAATCTGGAGAGGTCACATGGACTGAACCAGAATAATGAGATTTACAGCCAGTGCTAGAGAGATGGGAATCAGATCCTGAACTGCAATTTATACAGGGGAAAATTAATCCCAGAGTGCCAGATCTTCAGGCATGGGAGCTTTCCCTGGAAGAAACTGGTGAGAAGGAAATCTTTTTTTCCCCTTCCTAGTGGACCAATTTTGGATTCACTAGGGATAAAACTCCTCTCTGAAAATGTGTGTGGTACTTTGATTTCTAAACCAGTCTGTTCAAATGCCATGCTGGTTGACAGTGAATGGGACTGATTGGGTTTTGGTGTCCTGTGCCTCCTCTGTTCTCAGCTCCTTGCTGCAGAGGGAGGTGTCTAATAAAAAAAAGCCATTATCACCAATGCCACCTACTACTGACCCTTGCTGATGTGTCAGGGAAATGGACAAAGATGAAATGAGTAAGGGGACTGAAATAGTTTCAGCCCCCTACAGTGATAAGACACTTCTGCCAGCTGGGCTGCCCTACTGTCATCTCTGCTTAATAAAGAACTGCAGGCTCCAAATTCATCAGGTTAGTGATGTCCTGAGCTCTGAATACACTTACCCATTTTAAGGTCATCTTTCTTTCTAGTTCAGGATCAGAAGACTTAGGGTACTAAAAAACTTTCCTCAGTGCCCTGAAAGGACTGAAGGAGGACTCTAAAATTATGTTGTTACAAGAAGTGTAATTAATAGACTCTGTGATCCAGATAATGGTTTTAAATCATCTGACCATAAACTGTACCAATTCCAAGGTAGACAGAGTCAAGTTACTGATGCCGTTTATGAAATAATTTAAGGTAAGATAAAACAGTTGTATTAACATTTATAAATATTCGTATTAACATTTATAAATTAACATTTATAATGGATGGTCTTACCCATAGTCAGTATTTAAGTGCATATCTACAAGCCTATTAAAAGGAGTTTGATTTTCAGAAAGTGATTATTGCTCCCACCTGCTGAAAGGCAGTTTTATCCAGCTTGTGTTACTTAGTACTGCAGTCTTGTAAGTCTCTGGCAAAGTATATCCCTTGTTTTGACCAGAATAAATGACCATGTAGCTCTTTTTCATCCTATTGTTCTGCAGTGATTTAGTGATATAAAGCTGAACAATAAATGGCATGAGATCTTTCTTTCTGACATTTTCTGTGTCATCAGCTGCAATAACTTGAGAAATGCGTATTTTGCTGAAGCTGTATAATAATTTTTGAAACAGAAAAAAAAAAGTCACAAAATGGAAGAAGAGATATCTAAATTAATAGAAAATAAAAACAGTGCAGAATAATTAAATAAGGATTTAACAGCGGATAAGTCAAAGCAGTTCTAGAGAAGTGAAAGTGTACACAAACGTAGCACAACAGGCATTAACATCAGATAGGGCCATTGTGATATTTCAGAAGAAATTTGAATTGTAGGAACTGTTTTGTGCTCATTTTCTATTCCAGTAAAACAAGGAAAAACTTAAGATTATGCCATTATGGAATCAGTCCCCAGTAGTTGTGTTTAGTTTCTCCTGTTCTTTAGCTATGACCCTGGCCTTCCTGTACAAACTAGCTGAAATTTATGGAAGCCAATACTCTAGAAGACAGTACAAAGCTTTTTGTTGAGATATGTGCCTTATTTCCATATAAATATTTTTCTTCTGGATATTTGTCTCCTCTACGTTGCTTAATAAAGAGCAAACAACAAAACACTCATCATGATATTTGGAAGAAACAAAATTACAAAACTACAAAATTTTCCCGTCTGTGTATAAGATATTATGTCTAATGGATTACTGTGGGGCTGGAGAGCTTCGCTTGTAAGCATTCAGCTCAGCAGTCCCCAGCAGAAGCAGGACATGGAACTGTTGAAGCAAGTCTAGAGGAGAGTCACAAAGATGATCAGAGGGCTGGGTCATCTCTGCTATGCAGACAGGCTGAGACACTTGAGATTGTTCAGCCTGGGGAAGAAAATGCTTCAGAGAGACCTTACAGCACCTTCCAGTACCTGCAAGGGCTACAAGAGAGATGGAGAGGGACTTTTGACAAGGGCATGTAGTGATAGGACAAGAAGAATGGCTTTAAGCTGACAGAGAGTAGGTTGAGATTAGATATTAGGAACAAATTCATTACTGTGGGGGTAGTGAAGCACTGGAACAGGTTGGCCAGAGAAGTTGTGGATGCCCCATCCCTGGAAGTAATCAAAGCCATGTTGGATTGGGCTTTGAGCAACCTGATCTAGTGGAAGGTGTTCCTTCTGCTTAAAGATCATCTAGTCCTTGTGATGATCTTTAAGATCCCTTTCACCTCAAACCATTCCATTATTCTATGATAAATGTTCATGTCTACAAGACAGGGTGGTAATACAAATTGTTTTTTAATTCTTGTTTTTTACCACAGGTCTTTGTGAGATAACTGGGTTTCACAATGAAATGTAAGTCTTCATTCAAGAGGTAAAAAAATCATGTGTTAGGATCCAGAGGATCTGGAATTATTAATAATTTCACGTACTCAATATAGACACTTATTTTGAGAGTACTTCATTTGTACTTAAAAGTGTAGTTTTTACTGCCTGAGTTAAAGACAGCTCAAAAAACAAAGTGCTGTCAGGAGATTGTCTCACAGTGTAGCCTAGCAGAGCAAACACCTGGATGCTGCTGTCAAGGAACATAAGCATCTTGCAGCTCTTATCTCCAGGCACATGCTCCCACTCGCTCCTGTGCTGCTGTCCTAGTGCTGCTCATGGGGCCTCCTGATGAGCTGATTCATTGCACCTGTGCCATGTAGTGTAATCACTGGCTACAGCTACCATCATGATCAACTGAGCTACTTTTAAAATTATTTTTGTAAATATTTTTTGGTAAATATTTTGTAGAGGAATGTGGTTTTTTAAGTTAAAATGTACACAGAGCAGCAGTAACCAGCATCATGCCAAAAAAAAAATTTACAGGGAGGGTTGTTCCACCACTTCCCAGCATGCTACAGGATCAATTAAGTATTTATGAAGCCAAAATGATACTGGTGGAAAAACCCAGCCCTAGAATCATCCTTCTCAGGGGTTTCAGGGCAAGCAGGCACTAAGATTGTGACATCCTTACATAGCCAACTGACTGATAAAAAAGGCACCTCCTTTTTATACCTGGAAATAGACTGTTAGTCATCAAGCCCTTCCCAGATTTTCTAAAGTGGCTTCAGGTACTTGAATCTTCAAACCATTCACCATCCAACCAAAGCAAAAGACCAGCAGTACCTTGCAGTCCTTCCCTTCAGCATCTGCTGTATATGTTGTCTTATGCTGTTCTGGACAACAGTATTGAGGAAACAGTTGGATATTGTGTCCTTCCTATAAGAAGTGTGTGGAAAAAGTTTTTTCCTTCTTGCATTACCGCAAACTCTGCTGGTTAACTCTGTTAACTTCCAGTTAACAATTGATTGATTATAAAAAGTCATGACTCTCATAAACACTGGGTTGTCAGTTTGGATGAGGCTCTAGCTATGTTTCATAGCCAATAACTAAACAAAAGGAGACTCCAAGACCTCCTGTGTGATCTGGCCCTGTTTCTGTTTGAAAGCAGCAGATGCCTAAATGGAACAGGCAGCCAAGGATGGGATGACTTGGAATGGTAATTGCCTGAATTAAAATAAAACAATGTTGATACGGCTCATATCGCACATTGCAGCAGTAAGTAGTAAAAGCTAACAGGCAGCCTCATAACCCCACAAGTCTGAATGTATTATATATTGCTGTTAGGCTCCATATTTTTTAATTAATTCCCATTGTCTTGATAACAAACAAAAAAAGAACAGCTGCAAATAGGCTGTCCATTGTGCACTAAGTAAGAACAAAGGAATTTCTCTTTAAAGCTGTTCATCATAATGAGAAGTGCTAATTCTCATTTTCTTGAGTGGCATTTACAATAATTACATCCATCCTGAACATTTTCAGGTTTTCAGTAGAAAACAATACCATTTTTATCTACTTCCTTTAAATGTAAAAAAAGCTCATGTGCTCCAGAAAGGCTAAAAACCATTGCTCTCAATGGCCCCTTTCATATGCTATTAATTTCAGTGTTTAAGACAATAAAACCTCTGTAGTATAAGTTGTAAAAGTTGTTAAAGACAAGCTTGATGGTTCTGGAACAATGATTCTTAAAAATCAAGATGAAAAATGTGGAACAGTTCCTCTAGAGCTTCTATCAAGTTACACATTTCTGGGTTATGCCCCCTCGAGTTTTAGAGTAGTGTCTTGGGAACAGCCATAAGCCACTTGTTCCCAATCCAAAGACTCCCTCCCACAATAAATACGTGGGTTCACCCATTTAATGGGATGTGTAGAAGAGAAAAAACAGAACCTAAACTGACCTGTCAGTCAAGAGAGGCTTTTCATCCCTTGGCAAAGCCAACCCCAATAAAGGTGACGTAAAACAAGGAAAATCTATACCATCCAAGGGGAGCTGATGCAGGGAGCTTATGTCGACAGCAGATCCTGCAGGGAAACCTTGGGGAGTTTGACCTTCCTTTTAGCAATCTTAGATCCCAAATTGCTTGTTCATATTTTGTGTTTGTTGGTGTTTTGTTCTCTTTGATCAGCCCTGGTGGAAAGGTCTCCAGTTTTTATTCACCAGACTGAGACCTGGTGAAGTGGCTAATTACCTCTTCTCAAAAACTCCTGCAAAAGTCATTATTTGTCCATCGGGGACACGTCCCACTTCTCCATGAATCTGCCTTGCTATGTTTGAGGGTTGTAAGCACTGTTGATACCCCCTGATCTCAGTGCCACAAGGGATTAATGCCTGCAGACCACAGCAAAGATGTTCAATGAAGAATGACTATTGAAGATATATTAAAAAAAAAAAAAAATTAGCCTTAGAGACAGTATCAGTGTTATATTTCTGTTGTAGGACTTTAAATAGATGTGTGTGACTCATGAAGTTCATTTACTTTATCACTGCAGGATTTGTCTCACTGTTCCTAAGTTTTCCTGGAGGGGTAGATTGGGTAGGAGTCAGCTCCATATTTAGACATCTCCTAAACTAGGTGACCACACACTTTTTACACCTATGAGCTCCTACTACTGTCAGCTGAGATCTAGTCAATACAAACAACAGAACCCAGAGAGACCTGTAGTGACACCAAAGGAGTCATCTACATATGATTTGTTGAGTGTCTCTACAGATTCATTGAATAAAATGGAAGTTTGGGCATACCTACACTATAGTCACCAAAAATCAGGTGTCTGAATTCAGATCTGAATACTACTATCAGTTTGTTACATATAGTGATTTCTACTGGTCTTTATTCTTTACCTTGGTTATTCTTTAGGTTAAAGGTTCTTTTTTCATTTATTTACTCTAAACTCTGACTGCTTCATCTTAAAGACTAGGGCTGATTCATGTCATGAATGGTTATTATAATAATAGTTCACCAGCTCTTTTCTGGCATCCCTTTGTGCTATCTTCTTTCTTCTATGTCTTTTCTATCGAACAAATATATCTCCATTTCTTTTGAAATCACTTACTGCTACTGCTGTTCACCTTTGAACCACTTAGCCCATTGCTCAACTAGCAAGCTTTCAATAGAACTGGGTAATGTAGTTTCCCTCACCCTAGAGTTCATGACACTTCTTTATTAGGCCCTTCTCTGAAATAGAGAAGATATTTTTTCCCTCCAACTCTGAAAATGCCCTCCAGGAGAGACTGACTAGAAATGTGAGGACTCTTTGATCATGCAAATGGTAAGGTACAGAAGACTATAAAAAAAAATTGCAGGAATTTTTTTCTCTGGGATTTGCTACTACTTTTTTGCACGACCTCCACTCATTTGTGCTGTTCTTCTGTGCCACAGAATCTGAAGCTGTGAAATGGGAACAATAAGGAATTTAAAGGGGAGTTCTGTGGCAAGGATCGTTACATAAAGGGAACAGTGACCTCACTCTCATTCTTTATTAACCAAAAATATTTTTTAACTGTTGGATTGAAGCAAAGTGATATGAAAGGCCTGTGAAGAGGGACATATGTTGGTCCACAGAACGGTAGCATCAGCTGTAGGAAAAGGAAGGATGGAAGCGATCCACACTAGAGTCCATCTCTCAGCTTCCAATTTGAGGAAGGGCCCTGGTTCAGCATCCCCATCATTTTGTCAATGTGACGTGGTATAAGAGCCACTTGGCACAGTAAGAGGTTGCTGATGCCCATAGAGGGAAAAATTTTGTGTCCTTTGAATGTTTCAGTACCAAAGAATTGATTGGTGGCTGAAGTGCCGTATGGAAAGCTATACAGACACACTCACACATATACAGTTAAGTGTTAGTTTTCTTGCAGTGCTCCTCCATAGCATGACACGGATAATGCAGAATAGTGACATGAGCTGTGTATGCACCTTCACTTGTGATCCAGCACAGGCTCTTCACATGCTGCAGCGCTAATGGAGGAGGGCTGCTGCAGGGGCTTACTAATTAACCTCAGTTTTATGGGTCACTGCCAGATCTTATGTGCAGGCAAGAACGTTTAACTTACCTTAATGAGTAGCATGAAGGGTAAGATATCAAATGTGCTGGGCACATTTTTCTTGGCTTAGTGAACATGTGCCAAGTCAACTATGTTTTATTTTAAATAAACGTTCTAGAAGCATTGCTTAATATCTTCTTTAGTTAATGCAAATAAGAAACAGAAGATTTTCCTGTTAGGAAAAAAAGAGAAAGTTCTCCATTTAAGCCATATATCCACGAAGAAATTACCTTTTTTATGTTCTCTTATCACAGATTTCATAAACAGTTCAATAATAACCAGGATTTCTGTTTGTTTTCTTTCTTTTTTCTCTTTTTTTTTTTTTTTTTTTTTTTTTTTTTTTTTTTTTTTTTTTTTTTTTTTTTTTTTTTTTTTTTTTTTTTTTTTGAATTTGTGTTCCTATTTGTCTTACATGGATAAGGTAGGAAATAACATATTGCTTTTTACAGTGAAAACAATTTATATTATTCTGAACATACCTTCACAAGAAGTCATCTAACACTTTAATCATACAATTCCCTGAAAGACTGATCTGATTAGTTCAGAGGGTGGATTTATTATATGGTCATATTGAGCTATGTATCTTAATAGTGAAGGAATAAGAGAATATATAGCCTAACTACCTTCTCTTATAGGAGGCTTAAGGAAAAAAAATATTAAAAATTTTCTGTTTCCTAGAATATCAATCAGCAGCTCTTCCCAAATGTGCCATCTTCAGATGCCGTGGGACATTTGCTTATGAGTGAAGTTACCTTAGGGCAAGATGTTTCTGAGAAAACTTGCTTTTGCAGGAGTATAAAAGACCTCCTGAGGGACTGGTTTTCTTCTTGCTATTGCAAGTATCACATCCAGTGTTTACACATCAGAAGAGTGAAGGATAGAGGAATTCCCAGGTGGAAAAGTTGGAAGAAAGTCAAGACAATGTAGATATGCTAAAATTAGCACCAACTTGTGTGGGGAAATGGAAAGTCTGAGTTGGGCTTTTTAGCAGAATAAAGGATGAGCTCACTGCATTATAGCTCACCACCTGCTCTACATCAGCCATTGCTGCCTCACATCATTTTTTGTCTCTCCCTCTCAAAGACAGCACTTGATTTAGTTAAGGTTTGTAGAACAAGTGTATTAGAGATCAGTAGATCCCCAGTTCTCTCATCTTCTGTGTTAGCATGTTATGCAGGCAGGAGCACAGGAGAAAGCCACCATCTCAGAATGGAGCTTAATACACCTCTGCTCCAGTTAAGCAATTAGCAGCATGTGTTTTCCCTTCTTGAGCAAATGCACAGTTCACCTCAGCTGGGGCTGCCATCGAGACAAATGGAGGTGTTTATTCACAATGTGTTTCCATTGTAGCTGAGGATTGTTTACTAACTACTGACTAAGACCACTCAGAGTGAGAATTCTTCATGAGCTGCACTGTAAAAATTGTAATTTAGGAATTATATCACCTCCTATGAGTCCTAGGGAGACATTCTTTCATTTTTTTCAGATGTTTCATCTATGGCTACATTCCATCCATGACATTGAATCCTGCTGGCATAAAAATCATTATTTTCATGACTGTTTTGCATATCTCTCTCATTCCACCCATCATCACTCTTTGATCTGTCTTGTTCTCTCTGACCAACTTTTTACTCTCAAGAAGGGACATAACCCATAGCCTGGATGAGATTGCTTTATATCCTCTTAATATCAAGTTCCCTCACAAGAACTTCAAATTCGGAATATTCTTTGAAATTCTGTGGGAGTTCTGTGGTTATATGACAGGGGCTGGAAAACAGCACTTGTGTGTATATGCATGTATCTATATATACTATATATACTTTAATACTAGAAGTATATCTATATTAATATGCACTGGTGTACTGTGTTTGCACACTAATAATAAACTAATATACATGAATAGTCTACTAATGCACATTAAAGATATACATTATAAGTAAGCATGTGCATGGATATGATCTCGTACCACTTCAACTTGTTTCAAGTGTTACTCTTCCTGAGTGTTCCTGAGACAAACCTCATTAGAAATGCTGAATATGTTCTCCAGTCTTCCTAGCAGAGAGGGCAGTTTGAATGGTTGAACTTATTTGTATTCTTCTTCATCTAAACCAGTCAATGTAGAGACATGCTAGACTCTGGACTAAGTTGGTCGGTTGGTAAGGTAAACTATCACAAATGGTCTGAGCTAGAATTTTCAGAGAAGAGGGTCGCACCCTAAATTACCAGCTATCTAGCTCTAGACAGGGCATTGTGAAGCACCAGTTCAGACTGATACTGACACTTCGCTTTCCTCCTTGTTTCAGGAACGGCTGGTGCTGTCTGTCTTACCACGGTTCGTAGTCCTGGAAATGATAAACGATATGACCAATGTAGAGGATGAACATTTGCAACACCAGTTTCATAAGATCTACATTCATCGCTATGAGAATGTCAGGTGGGTGGAGCAGCCTGTCTTTAGTGTTTAAGGTCTTGAATGCTGCTACATGACTCATTTGAGAGTCTCCTTTCTGTTGTTTTATTAATTAATAAATTAGAAAATTAGTGTACCCTTGTTTAATCCTTGAGCAGAGAAGCATTTCGGTGCCTTATCTTACTCATCAGGATGGATGGATGCCATTGCCATGGAAAGATCCATTTGAACTGAAGTCTGAGTCTGGACCATCTGTGTCTTTTTTTTTCTTCTTCACTTTTTTTTCCCTTTCTGGTTACACAGAAAGTGTTTCATAGGTTTTTCCCAAACCACAGGGGCAAATGATTGAGTGAGCAACATTGAAATCATCACTGAAGGAAGTGAAAAATAACATTCTTGGATATGTTGGGAGATAATTTGCTAGGAAAGCATGTACTTTGCCTTTTGATGAAACCCAAATATAACTTTGCCTGGATAAGTTCAATAAATGTAATTTGCACTTCTGCAAAAGAGTAAATTGATTATCCACTTCTGTGGCCATGCAGTAGCTCAGATACATTATTTTGTTCTATTAAATCTGCTTGAAAGTATCAAGGACCCCCACAAAAGGTTTAAGTTGCACTAAATTAAAATGTCTTCCATTAACCTTTTTCATTCCCAAGGTAAGTATTGCCGTAGAAGAATCAAAATGGGGAGAAAATGGCCCTTTTGTTTGAATGGAAAAGTTGAAATACATTTAATGCTTGAAAGAGACTTAAAATTGAGATTCTGCGTGTTTTACATTACAGGTTCTTGTTAGCTTCTATGCACACTGCCAGAAACTAGATCTTTTTAAAACTAGGTTTAACCTTCTTTTTTTCCTAAATGTTGAGCACTGAACACTACCTAAACTAAAGCTATACAAATCCTTAAAATTAGTATCCAGTTAGAAACTTTCATTGTTTTGATAATTAAAATTGTGGAAAATAGAAGTTTGAAAATCTTATTTTTATAAATGCAGGCTATTATTACTATTCATTCCTCTTCAGAGAGCTTGGTACTTTAACTTTTAATTTTACTTTTTCTCACTGGTAAAAATCTTACCAAGTTTATGAGTCTCTTGTTTAATCCTCACCCAAATCCTTATCAGTCCATACATTTGAAGATGAGTTGTACTGTCAGTATTCAACCTGATCGTTACTGTATTTATTATTAGGTACATTAGTAATTCTCACACACTGTCAAATTGTATCTTGTTCAACACAAACCTTCAGTTACTCAAATTGTAACACCAGTTATTAGTTGAGTTTCAAGTGCTATCAAGATTTGTTTGGTTTATTAGCAGTTTGTACCAGTATGTGACTTTTTGAACATTACTACTTTTTAAAATAGACAACACTTTCTTCATCTAATAAGCACTGAGCTATTTCGTCCTTTGGCCTGGGTGATAACTCGTACACCACAGACTCTGTGTGTAAGACTAGAAAATTCACTGGATGTTAAAATACAGGATAAAGCTCTGTTTGCAACTAGCTTGTTATCTTAGATTCCACCACAACTTCAGGCACACAATTTCATACACCCAACATCAAAGTGTGATCTCACTGGGCTCCCTGTAAAGTCAACAGAATGAAAAAGGAATTATCCAATTAAAGATTCATACCTTAAAAAGAGAGCACTCTACTTCTAACTCAGATACTTCTGTCAAATGTCTAAAATTGATGCAATAAAACTGGCCTGAGCCTGGTATATATCAAGACTGTCATTAATCTGCCTGTAGTCTTAGGATTTTAGTCTTATACAGCACACAGATAAGAAAAGCCTGAAAATCACGGCAAAATGAAATTGCTGAAATCAAACCTGCTGTAAAAAAATAGCTATACATAAACCCACTCTCAAAGAACAGTCTCAGACACTAATAGACCTGTGAGTGCCAAGTCTATCTGCTTATACAGCCCTCTATATTAAGGGTGCACCATGCCTCAGGCTTCTCATTAATAAAAGGAGACGACTGTATTTATTAAGGCTTAACTACATTTTCCTGAATTTTTTGAAAATCCAAAATTGTATGAATTCCATTTTTGGCTAAACTCTTGCCTAGCAGTATTTGTTTAATCTCTTCAGTATTTATATTCAGTACTCCTGAATCTCCAGAAGTTTAGAGCAAAAGTAGCATGAGTTCAAAGCTAGGAAAATGATCCTTCCACAGTAAATTACTAGGAGGCAACTTAGGACATTCAGAAATCAAAGGAAATAGAATGCAATATTAATATTTTTTATTTTTTCTTTTTTTTTTAGCATTCTTTTTGCAGATGTCAAAGGGTTCACCAACCTTTCCACAACTCTGTCAGCCCAGGAGCTGGTCCGAATGCTGAATGAACTCTTTGCCAGATTCGATCGACTAGCACACGTGAGTTAAACACAGTTTATTTGGAAAAAGACAGAATTAGCTCTGTGTTTGGGAGCTTTGGGAAATACCCTCTGATCACTTTAAACAATATTCGTCCAGATTTTCCCCATAGGGATTTTGTACAGCTATTGAGGTTGAAAGACATTGACAAATTTCATCAAAAGTGATGAGTTCTGATAGCAAGTGAAAACTGAGGTAGTGACTAGAACTTTCTGCTTTTGTGGTGCTGGACCAAGAATGGTATGAAAGCAGATCACCTACCCCAATATATGAGGAAGCTTTATACTTCTTCAAATTTTTTTTCTTTTCTTTTTCTTTTTTTTTTTTCCAGACCATAGCTTCATTTTATCTTTTCATCTGAGAACTGAGGAAGCTTAAGGTCATATAATCACTCCTCACAATCACTGTAATGGTTAGTTACTAGCAGAGTTTACAATATTTAGGTTGGATTCTATCTAACTCAACAATAAAATTAATTAAACACAGCAGAGGAAATTATTACATCAGGCAAATTGGTCGCTACTTAATTAGCACTGATCAGGGAAACAAAGCACAAAAATACAAGCAGATCACATGTTCAGTTTTTCTAGGCTTGCATCTCTTACTTTTTTCAAGTTTCTTTGGTCGAAATTTTATTTAATGTTACTATCTTTAGGTGTCAACACCTGAGCTGACTAATAAGGCTATCAAAAGGAGACAGTAAGGTACATTCAATAGAGTTTCTTTTAATTTATCCAACCAAATGTAGGCACTTACTGTGGGAAAACATGAATTGCAACCTGAGCATCATAGATCATGCTATCTGTTTACTATCAAAGGAGCCCAGAGCGGCTTGGTCTGATGTACAGATCTACATCCCTCGCTGATTTTAATACACTTCTGGTTCAGGGTTATGGGGTATTTGTACATGAAGTGCATGGACATCAGTGAGACCCTTGGGGTTTTCTCTTAGCTTACAAATTAAAATGAAAGAAGGAAATGCTTCCATAATTATTCAAAGGTCTTTTGATTCTACTATTTTATCTCAAATAGCAAAGTGTTTTCTTATGTACAGAGTGATGCCATAACCCATTGCCAGGGCACTGGCAAATCGGTAAATGCAACTTACAATATTTGCTTTGCAAACAAAAAGCCCTCATCAATTTTGATCTACACTGGAAACCAAGCAGGGTGAAAGAATTACCCCAGTCCTGCCTTTTAGAAAGATTATAAGAGTAATGTCTGCTTTTGTACAGCTTGACAAAATAGCTACCTTAACTGAAGAAATATATTTTACACCAAATTAAATGTATGTATGTCACAGAAATATTTTAGGAAGAGTATGTACATAAAATGCTTTATTGCCTTGCTTCACAATTCAGTTTTGGCTGGCATTTATGATCATTAACCATGTTTTTTAATCATTCCATAAACTATATTTAACCAGTAGAGATTATGTACATAAGGACTGGTTCCAATAAAGGAGTTAGGAACAAGGAAGGCATTTACACCTAATAGTCTAATCCAGAGAATCCTTCCTCCTTTGCCACTTGGTATTTTCATTTTATGGGAATGTCCCATTCCCTAAATTTAAGAGTCTAGGCTCCATCATGCATTTTCTTTCATAGTCTGAGAATTTATTTTTTTCTTCTACACATCATTGACTAGACTAATCCACTGGTCTAGAACAATCCTCTGAAAAAGTGGAAGACACAGGCAAGAATCACTGCAGAAACTGAACAGATTTGACTACAGAGATTAGAGTGATCTGACCAGGACAAGATAAAATTTAGTAAAAGGAAAGGCATTTTGATTGTGTTCCTTTTTTGCGGCCTCTGAGACCAGGATGTCGTGACACCTGTCTGATATCCTGACAAAAGTGATGCTCAACAGAGAGGAGCCTATCTTGGTTCCCTAGAGAGGTTTTTGGTGTTTCTGTCCAACCCAAGGAGATGAATTCTCCCTCTGTAATTTATGGGAAACCAAGACTCTTCACTGGACTCTTATGGAGGAGGTCAGCTGCCTAAAATAAAAGTGTCTAAAACCTGTACTAAACTTAACCTTTACCTTTTTTGGAAATGGACACTGACTGGTTCTTGTCCCAGATTTTAAGGACTTGTGAATTACGTAGACCTATTAACCTACACAAATGATATTTCTGAAGCTTTCACACCTGGTAAAGGTGTATCTTTTGGAAAAATTCCTAGTCTTCCTCTGAAGGTACCAGGAGATGGAGAAATACTTGTGTGTCTTGATAGTGTCTTCCAGTACCTTAAGACTCACACTGTTAATTCAGCATGGCTTGTTTCTTTTTTGATTTTTTTCTGACTTTGAATTACATCCATTGATTCTTGCTATGACCCATTATTCCCAGACAAAAGAACAATCTTGTAGCTACTGACTTTCTCTGAGAATACATTTGTGTGCTTTTATCAAGGTGCCTATCATATTTCCTTTTGATAAAAGAAAGAGACCAAGCTCACTGTGAGGTTTTTTTACTCCATAAGATTTATTCCTTCAAAGAGTTTTGGGGACTGCTCTTCTGGAACACCTCCACTTTTTCAGAATCCCTTTTGAAACACTGAAAACAACGTTCTGGACTAACCTCCATTGGCGTGATGGAGGCAGATCAACACCATTCCTCCTATCCTCTTTTTCCTTGGTCATTGTCCAAATATCATGCTTCTGAGCATACAGTGATAGCACTATTGTACTGAAAGATATTATTTTGGGGGTTTATGTCTTTGCTGTCATGTTGTGACCCCGATGTCTGCATTGTAATCGTTCATTTTATTTGTCTTGTTCTTTTTGCAAATGTTATTAGCAATGGTTTCTCACTTGCCTGTAAATCCTTGACAGGCCTTTCAGAGAGTGGCCCTTTCAAGACCTCCCAAGAAGGATCTTCTAGTAAGGAGGATTACACATTCACATCTAGGTTTCAGATCTATCACTTAACTGGTTCTTAATCAGCTTAACTAGAGTTATCAAAACTCATTCAAATAGACACTCTTACTCAGACTCTTGGGTTTTGCTAAGAATTACCATCAAAGCAAAGAGGTCAGTTGCTGAAAGCTTGAGGCAGTTTCTTTAGATTTTAAGGAAAATCCTTATAAATCCTTATTTACTTCTAAATAATAGTATTATTTTATAATAGCATATAAAAGATTGTAGGATCTTCTCTAATGTCTTATATAAATCATATAATATTAAAGAAGACAGTATTTCACAGCTTGGTGATGAATGTAATTTGGCTTAGTTTCTTGTTTCTCTTATTAAGCCTTATTAAGCAATGCAGAAGTAATGAGAGCTCTGAGATTTTTTTTAATCTTCTTTGGGTTACATCAAGTATTATGGCATCTGTTGATGCATATAATTAATAAAAATCTATGATATTTGTATCATTACCACAGAACTCTTTGAATAGAAGTTAGAACTCAGTTCAATATTTCATGCTAGAAAGAAAGGCAATAATATGTTATGTCCATCTCCTTCCCCCTTCTAATCACTCTATGATATTTGTAAAAGATTTATAATTATTAAAGAGAAAAGTGTCATTTAGAAAGGAAGAGAAATAAGTTGGCATAAAACAGAACTGAAGAAAACATTTGTTTATATATTCATCTACTGAAAGGGCTAAACAAAAACTTAATTAATATTAATACTTTCCTTAGGCAGAAATTTTGAGGAGAGAAGGGAAACAAGATGACATTCAGTAAGATACTTAAGCCTAAAAAAAGTCCTGCTTTGATGAAATAATAGGTTTTTTTGATGTTTGTTTTTCCTCTGCCTTCTCTGCAGTGCGATGATTTAGATTGTCATATTTCTAAATGCATCTACACTGCGTGTAGTAGATAGTGTGTAGATATAACAAAGAGGAAAGAGTAAAACCCTAAATAAATGAGCTTGTTAAAGAAGTGATGGTTTTGTTTTGTTTGGGTTTTTTTTCTAAGAGGGGTGGCCTTTTTTCTGTAACCTTGATTTTATTTTCTCCTCTGATGTTGCAGAGAAGCTGCCAAAAGTTCCTCTAACAGTGTATTACCAATCTTGCTTACGACTAGTGTTTCCAGGGGTGGAAACCAACCTAACTACGAGGCTCCACAACAATACCTCACCCTGTAGCCCCAGTACAATACCTGCACCTGCTGGTATCAGGAAGGGATGACTGGAGTGCATTGGCAGCTCTTTTGTTTCCTTGATAAACATACTCCTGTTGAAGTGGCCACATTTCAGCTCTGAGCTGGCAGTGCTTTGTTCTTTGGTGAAATTACCTTCAAGCATATAATCTGCAGGACTCCAGAGACTCCCTAAAAACACCCTGTCTGTTTAAACATGTATGCTAGTAAGAAAAAGGTGGGAATTTCTTCACATGTGTGTGTTTGGGTTAATGTACCAAGAAGTAGAGTTACTCTGGATTATGAGCATGCATATGTGATATTTAATTCCTTATATGGACATCATATATAGTAAAGGGAAGGAGTGAATAATCTTTTCATAGTGCTTAATTATTGGATGTTTTTCCTCCTAACCAGTGTCAATAATTAATTGCCTAATACTAACGAATAAGCAAACCCATTAAATAATGTTCTCCCTAAAACAGTAGTATTTCAGATGGCAATGAGCCCTTCAAAAGACCTGAACAGTCAAATAAAACCCCAGACGTAAAGTTCTTCAAAAGTGAAAAATATGGGCTTTTTATGAAAAACAAACAAACAAACAAAGAAAAGTCAGATGAAAATGTCAGGTGAAATAAAATTTAAGTTTTAAAATTTCTCAGTGATTCAGAAACTGAGAGTTATGCAAATACAAAGTTAAAACAGAAAAAAAAAAGAAAAAAAAAAGAAAAACAAAGAAAGGAAAAAAAGCCTGACTTTGTGACTAAATTAGGATTTGAGTGAAATGTAGGCTTCACAAGTATATTCTCGGAAATTGTTCACCCTTTATCATGGAATCATGGGTTAGAAAAGATTTCTAAGATTACTGAGTTCAACCATTTACTTAACACTTCCAGGGCCACTACTAAACCACGCCCCTAAGCACCACACTCACGTCTTTAAAATACCTCCAGGGTTGACGACTCAACCACTTCCCTGGGCAGCCTGTGCCAGTGCTTGACAACTCTTTTGATGAAGAAATTTTCTCTAATAGCCAATCTAAGTCTCCCTTGGTGCAACTCGAGGCCATTTCCTCTTGTCCTTTCGTTACCTGCGAGACGAGACCAACCTCCACGTGGCTAAAACCTCCTTTCAGATAGTTGTAGAGAGCAATAAGGTTTACTCTCAACCTCCGTTCCTCCAGGCTGAACACCCCCAGCTCTCTCAGCCTCTCCTTGTAAGACTTGTCCTCCAGACCCTTTCCCACCTTTGTTGCCCCTCTCTGGACACACTTCAGAACCTCAGGATCTCTGTTCTCATGAGGGGCCCAAAACTGAACACAGGATTTGAGGTGTGGCCTCACTAGTGCTGAGCACAGAGGGACAATCACTGCCCTGGTCCTGACGGCCAACTGTTCCTGATACAGGCCAGGATGTCATTGGCCTTCTTGGCCACCTGGGCACATGACTGTTCAGATGTTGTCAACCGGTGTCCCACATACCTGAAGTAACTAAAGTTTTACAAACTCTTAAGGAGCTGAATTTCCCTGCAGAATTGCTCTTGCCTTATCTAGAAAGAAACACCTTGAATCTTTCTAACAGGAATTTCTACCCCTGAAATCACAGCATAATCTCGTAATTAACATAGCTGGAAAGGTGAATTGCTCACCAGACAAAACAGCTACAGCTGTTTTTCTTCTGCAGTATGGCAAGGAACAGAAGTGTTGTTATAAGGTATAAAACTCACACAGGAGTGCGCCTCAGTTCCTTCTGCAGCATGAGAGACCCCAAACCCATATCTTCTGTCAGCCTGGAGAAGTCTTAACCAGCCCACCATCGGTTATTCTAAGGAAAAAAAGCATTCCTTTTATGTTTTGTTAAACTATGTAAAAAGTGTTTAATAGAGGGCCATGCCATATTTAAATATTCCCTGATTCAGGCAGAGGATGAAAGATTGCTACATTTTTCCCTTTATGTGTATAGAAATTAGAAACAATCCTTGCAGCTGGGTCCCAGCCCTGGTCCTCATTTTTGTCTACATCACCAGGGTTGAGAACTCCCCTCCATCTGTCTCTCTCAAGGTCCCAGCTCTGTTTTCCACAGTGACATAGCTGCAATAGAAGGAATTTGGATGGACTTCTCTCTCCCACCCCCCCTAAACGAGACTGCTGATTAAGAGCTTTGGCCTAGACCCCATTCATGCTGAGAAAAGCCCTTTATCCAGGTTTCCTCTACCTTTGGCAAATGTTTCAGGAACTGAGATATTGTACACAAAGACCAAGTCCCTGTCTCTTCCCACTCCGGCTGCCTTTTAAAAGAAGACTTATGTGTATCATCCCTTTGTTCTGTAGTTCAGCCTGAGTGATTTCTCATCCACAATGTTCTAAATGTTTAGCTTAAAACCATAAAAATTGCAGAAAAATTGGACTTTTCTGTAGGTTGTTCACTAGCCTATAGGGTTCTCTTCAAAAGTAGGTGAAGTGATTAATTCACCATAGGCAGAATTTAAAAAGTGGCATAACTTATAAAACACAATAACTTTTTTCCCCTCGTCAGAAATTTAGCCCAAGGAAACAAGAAATATTAATGAAGTCTCTGACTGTGCCTTTCAGTAACTTGATATTTGAGCAACTCATTTCTGCAGCTCCACCTTATGCCAATTTGCTTTGCTTCCTTTCCAGTCACTAGGGGTGTATTTAATAAGCTCAAACATAAATCATTCACCACATATGAGGTAATTATTTATGAAAAATATGCATATTTTCTTTTGCTCTGGATTACGGTGAATTGGAACGAGATTTCTTGTCAATTGCCACTGAATTAATCTAGAAATATTATTAAAAATAGTTGAGTGTTTGAGTCTGCTCAATATTCCCCAGGCAAAAATTCTGATTGGAATTAATCTTGGCAGAATCAGGCCCCTTAGTCTTTCACTTGCAGCAAATGAAAAGCTGCAAATAAGGAGGGAAAAGAGCCCCTATTTGTGACAAGATGAGAATTTAATTGATACCTTCAATAATTGCTATTAATGAATGAGTATGGGAAGGGGTGTGAGGCTGATGGATACTGATTTGAATGTCTGTATAATATCAGCTGTCATTTACGTGCCCAAAGACAGCTTCTGGAATTGCTTATGAAAAGGGAAACAGGAATAGAATAAATTAAAGAGGAGATAGTGATAGCCTCACAACAGTGTTTTAACACTATATTGAAAAATATTACCTGCATCAGTGTTCCTGTGGGCCTACTTTCTCTTACTTAAATGATTTACTCATTTTACACTTTCTTCATGCCTCTTTAGAGTTTTCATTAATTTCCATTTAATATCAACTTTAAGATACCATTGCAGTGACATGACTTGAGGAAGTGGGCTTGAGCTCTTCAGTGTGACCAAAATCTTGATGGCTGCTATTATCATTTTATACCCCTGAAAAGTGGGTAGGTCCTTACAAAACTCAGTCTCCCATCTGAAACTACAACATGGCTACCCACATTAGCCATGAATCTCACCTTAATGCACTAGTACAACCACTCCAACTAAGCCTCCAGTCTAAGTTGTAGATGTGATTAGACTACTGAGTTATTGGAGGGAATTTCAGGAGACTGTGAAGTCCTTCTCTGCCAAAGGCAGATGCCATTACCCCCCTGTCCTTCCTGTCAGTTTTTGAACTATCTTTCTCTAGATGAAATATTTGCAGTGATATAAAGTCCAGAGTCTGCTTTTCAAACAAGTATAATGGGAATAATAAGGGAAGAATAAAAAGCATGAGAGCAATATAGTTAGACCATAACACAGTTCACACTTAAAAGTCATAAGAAGAAAAGAGAAGAAGACAAAGAATCATTTAAAAGCTCCTTGTGGCTTCTTGTGTTGATACAAACACCTTGCCTGACTCCTGCACTGGTCCAGAAGGATATAAATCTTATGTCATGTTTGTTAGCCCCATGTGGGTGCTTCACATACCCAGGTGTCTCACTGATACACCGCAGGTTTAGGTACAGGCAACTGAACTGAAGCCCAGACAACTGCTTTAGCTGTGAGCTGAATCAGTCCCCAGCCTTCCCTGACTGCACTGCCTGGCTCTCTGATGGTAATGGTAAGCTTGACTGCTGGCTGGCATATGGACACCTACATACACTCGTCTCCATTTGGACATCTCGCTCCATAGACAACTTCCTGAGCTCCGGCAAATGAGTGAGGTGACACATCATGACAAGAAAAACCAAACAAACATTCACGTGCAGCTGAACAGATTTCCTGTGTCACACACACGCACTCACGCTTGCATACAGCAGATCCTAACAAGCAGGTCTTGTCATGCCTTAAGATTCTTATTTCTTACTCTTGTAAAAAGCACATCTCTCTGGGTTGATCTGCTTTGTTCTGAATTTCAGGCATGGAGCAAGGTGACAGAAGTCTCATCCGTCTTTACTGGGATCAACACTTCAGCCAGTTTAAGCAAGGCATTAAGAACCAAGAACTGAGAGCTCTTTTTCTGTTGTAGACTATGTTTTTTAACTGTGCTGAATTAGATTCTCACTTAGTAGGTGCTGCACACATCCTCAGATAAGTGCATGATAAATGTTGCATGTAAAAATGTAATTAAAAGACTAAAATATGATAATACTTGAGATATAGCTCTCTTCCTTCCTTTCTTCCATTCTTTCTTTCTTTCCTGGAAATTGACTGGCTTTCCCTTTTTTGTCCTCTATTCTACTATGAAGATGTTATTTGTAATGTATATGCAGTGACTCTGAATAGAATGAAAGTGCTGCCTTGTGCTTTATTCCACCTCAGTCAAACCAATATGATGTTATAAATGATCCCTTTACTTTGTATATGTAAAAGCAAGAATCGCTTAGAAAATGAATTAATTAAATGGCATTATTAGAAAAACCACAGAAGCTTAGAATCTCTGGTTTATAATATCTTTAAGTCTTTGCATTTTGTCTAACCAGGGAACACAAATTGAGCCCTACCTACTTGTCAATTAACTTTTATGTTTCAGTCTATAGAAAAAAAAAAAAAAAAAAGTGAAACTCTATTTTTTTTTCCCATTGAGGAGGAAATGTGTAAAAAACCCTTTTGTTTTGGTGCATTTTAGGAGGCACAATTTCAGTTGCAGCCCTATGAAAAATACCCATGTGGTTGCCGACCATGTGGGTCTGCAGATGGGCTGAAGAGAAGGGGGTGAGGAAAAAGGAGAGTTACGTATGAATTTTGACATTTTAGAAGCCTGAGTTCAGTCTGGATTTTTTGTGAAACTTGGATAGCAGAGCATTGCACTCTGCAAGAGAGCACTGATATTAGCTGGAGACTTAACCAAAGCTTCAAACACAGTCAGCTCCTACTGATGGTTTAAGGAGATTTCAGGGTGAATCAGCTTACTTTGGCCCTGTGCCCAGAGCAGATTTTACTCTCACTGGAATGCTTAAAGCTTCAGCTGACTTAAGAAAAAGCTTTGGGAACAGGTGTGTAGGTTCCCCGTGCCACTCCAGGATTGCTAAAGACTTGTCTGAGGTTGATTAGAAAGCTTCATTCTCCCTAGAACGGGGAAACTTTGAGTGGGACCTGTAGTCCCATTCAATTCCTGGGGCAGAGCAAGCATTCACATAAGGTCCTCTATCCTACTTAAAATTTTCTTTACCAGTGTGCTTAATGTATCCACACTCCTTTGATTACTGCAGTCGCCACCACACGTTGCCAGAGGGAAGAAGAGAAAAGCTGAAACACATACCACAAGCCAAATTTTGCTGCTTTAGAAATTAAATTCACAATTTTTTTCCTAGGGTAAAGGATGTCTCTAGCTGGATGCCAAAGAAACATCCTTTCTCCACAGCATGACCCTAATGCAACACACCTTTTTTGAAATCCCTGACATGCAGATACTTGATCAGCTCCTATAGCTGTTGGGAATGCTTGAGTGTGACAGTGGAAACATTAGCTGGAAAGGGATTATCAGTGGGAGGAAAGAGGTTTTTCATTTATTTCTAGTGTAAAAAGGGGTGGAAAAGATACCCTGGAGGAATATAATCTAAAATAGGTTATTCATTATCTCAGCTGGTGTTTCTGAATCCTTGGCCTTGCTTCCACCTAGCTCTGATGAAACCTTTCTCTTTATCAGCAAGGGTAACTTGGATTAGCATAAAAGAAAAAGCACTATATCCTTTTGTGCTGAAAATGGAAAGATACTTTATTTCAAAAATTATATAAATCATAATTGCATTAATGACAAACAGCGAACATGCAGAAAAAATTTTTTGTGTTTTTCTGTTGGTTGGTTGGTTTTTTGGTTTTTTTTTTTTTTTTTTTTTGGTTTGGGGTTTTTTTTGTTTCTTTGTTTGTTTTAATACAGTAATTTTTCGACCACTTTTATATTCATATTAAAATTATTAAAAAAAACCCCCACAAATATTTTCTATCTCTTTCATACATTTATGCTTAGGAACATCATTGTCTCAGAATAAAGATCCTGGGGGACTGCTACTACTGTGTGTCAGGGCTGCCAGAACCTCGCCAGGACCATGCACACTGCTGTGTTGAAATGGGGCTCAGCATGATCAAAACTATCAGGTAATGCCATTTTTTCCACCCCATTCTTCCTGATTCATTGTTTCTGCCAGTGTCCTGAACTTACCTGAGGAGGCAGTTACTAGACTAGTAATTCTTATGTTGGATCAGAAACCTCAGGATTATCACTGTGAAAAGGGCAGGACTTTTCTTGATCCACATAGTGCATGGGAACAGTTACTGAATGGTTTTATTAACCTGTGCTGCTTTAGAGATGTAACACAATAGCTGCTGGGTGCACTGCAAGTGAGAGGTTTCACAGTTCTTGACAGTTCTCACTTTGTACTGTTGTCATTATCAAGAGGAGTTTGAGGAGGAGGAAGAGACCGAATTGCTTCCTATAATCCCTTTAATAAAATTAAACAACAATATAAACACAAGATAGACAGCTGTGGCTATCCTATAGCTTGGAAACTAGCTCATAGACAAACTCATAAGCACTGAGATTTGCCAGATGAGCAAATTTTACCTCTTAAATTAGGTTGGTGCTTAAATCCACAAGCACTGGAAGTGTTTTAATTAAGGGATGTGTTCCCATCATGTAAATATAATTATATTGCTGATAGATTATTGTATTATGTTGCAATTACAATTAATAATAACCTTGTTTCAGCAGTCCATGTGCAGAGCTTGACCAGTGAGTTACCATGACAGTGTCTGACATCTAATGCACCAAGAGAGGTTTACTCCATCCCTTTAATCCTTGTAATTCTTTTTTGGTATAACATGTCAGAGTTCTTGAGTTTCTCATATCCAAATCATTTTTCTGTTGTTGTTCTCTATAAAATAGGGTAGCCTAACACAAGCATACACCTCTTTCTGTGGGGATATTGCTGTCCAATCTCTTTATCTGCTTCTTTTCCAGACTGCTTTGCCCCTTTAATCTGAGTCTGTTTTATGACATACATCAGGCAGTTAATGCATACTGCAGCTTCATTACTGAGCTCTTAATAGAGAAAGAATTTGACAAAAATTAATTAATGGAAAATCTAACAGAATAATGGTTATGCAACAATGATATCTAAGAAGGCTGGATTCAATTATCACAGACTAAATACTGCACAAAGTAATCAATATTTTGCTTCTGGAATCCCCACAGTGAAAGTGAAACGAATTAGAGAACACAGTGAAGAAAAAAAAAAAAATCTACCAGCATTGTTAAAATTTCTTGGAGACACACATAAAATCTTTTGTATTTGCTTGATAATACCAACTGCAACCAACCCATTGTAAGTCCCTTTCCTTCTAAGACAGTAAATTTCTGTGAATCTCCTTGCACCTGTGCAATGAAGTCTATAACACCCTGTGCCCTTTCATGAACCGGGTCTTGAAGGCAGTAATCCAGTAGAAATGGTGCTCTATTTTTAGTATCTTAAATTACAGCTATAGTCAGTTGGAGCCGTGAAACTGAAGTCCACTGGGACTTGGGTCATCCATCCCAGAATAATTCAGTTCAGATTTCCTCCAATTTATTTGATAATCCCAGTATTTGAATTTCTGTCTATTCAATGAGCATGATTCTTTCTCCAGGCTTTTCTGTTCAGAGTATAGGAGTCTTGTGTTACTAATGTGGGCTTATATAGTTCACAGGGAGGACCAGTCCTGCCATAGACTAATAGAAATATTTAAGCCCACATTTCTGAGAGAATTTAGAGTTATCTACAGGCTACTAATTAGAATTAAATAGGTAAATATCTTTCATAGTTAAGATGAAAAAAATCCTCGTTAGAGAACAGTTTTTATTATATTCATCTCTATTGAATTTTATCATATTTAAAACCTGCTGGAAATGACACTTTGATAATTATAAAACTTTTTATCTTCATCTGAACCTTTTCCAAAATAAATATTTTGTGTGTCTAAAATAATAGGGAGAGGATTCAACATATGATAAACCATCCCTCAGATTCGACAGCTACATTGAAGTTTTACAGTCAAACGTTTCTCTCCATTCACAGCAGGTAGTTGGTAACATTGGAGTGATCGGTACTAACACTTCTGGTGAGAAAGTGCCCAAAAGACTTATGATCTCAGGGTGTCATTGCTGAATATTCCTTCTAGTCTCCTTGATGACTTTGTAGTCAAAGGGAATAGAACAAGGATGTCAAATCCATTCATGACACAACATGAAAAATAAATCTATATGGACGAGTTGTCCCAGAAGGGACTTCTGAATGGTTTTATACATCTTGCATCCATATATCTAAATTGTTAATTTATTGTTAATTGAGAGTCTACGTTTTACTCACATACTGAGGATCTAGGCCTGAGCCTTGCAGCTCCACTTCTCTCTGAAAATGAAAGGAGCTGTTCAGAACTCAACAGAATAATCCAAGAAAGGTCATGATTTTCTCTGTAATGATTTCTTTGCATCACTGTGCCATGTTAAAAATCTTAGAAAAGCTATTATTGCTATTCTAATCTTTCTTCTTGTACTTTGCTCCCTTAATGGTTGAGAAAAATTGAAAGACAACTTTCAACCATGGGAAGGTTCCATGAAGCATGATATTTACTCCAAAGTAAGGCAGCTTTGCTCCATCACATTTGTGCATGAGCAAAAATCCTAACTCCATCTGTCTTGTAAAACCCAACATCCTCTAAATTCTCATTAGCTGCAACTGGAAATGCAAATTAAAATAAAAAGGAATAAGCTCTTCATGAGGGGTTCATTTATTTAGCTGGTTCTAATATCTTTCCACATGCAGCACAGCTCTCCTTGTGTTTAATTTTATTGTATTAATGCCTGTCTGTGCTGACAGTTGATAGAAATGAGATACTAGTGGAATGTTTAGTCATCAGATGGTAATGTTTCATTTTCACAGTTATCATCCAAGCTAAGTGGGTGTCAGAGATAACACCACCTTCTCAAATGTCCTTATTCCTAAAATCTCTGTGACTGGGAGGAGAGAAGGGAGGTATGTTGTGTGAGGCTCAGCTGCTCAAGGACTCTCTCTCATGGTATAAAAATGGAAATCGCACAATACCTATAACAGTGGAAATTCAAACAAACCTTTGTGCTGGTATATTTGATCGGTAAATCAAGGAGCCCTAAGTGGTTTCATTTGTTGGATTATTTCCCACTAAAATACCAGCTCAAAGAGTAATTATTATGACAGAATATATAGTCTCAGCATACAATATAAACTAAACTCCAGAAATCAGATAACAGCTTGTCTTCATTAAAAGTCAGTAATTAACTACTAATATTAAGATAAATTCATGAGAGAAGGAAATAAAGGAAAACTAGAAAAAAAACCCAAACAAAAGAAACCCAAAAAACCCCACCAAAACACAAAACCCACAACCAACACCACCACAGTTATTTCAGATGATCTCACTGACTGACCTGGCAGGTTTCCTGCGCTTAGCATGAAGAAACTGCCTTTAACTTCATCTGTTGAGTATTAACAAAAATCATGAAGTGATCACTGATTGTTAAAAGAGTTACTTAGGCAGTAAAAGAAAGGGACATTGCAAGATATTCGCAAGTTCACCCTGCACTTTTCAGGTAGTTCTCAGAGTGAATTGATTTCACACCAAGACTTGATCATGTTGTCACCTCCACGTGTCTGTTTCAGCCACTGCCTGAATGAAAAGAGCATCAGGACAGTTTGTCTTTCCCTGGTTTTGCTGTTGGATGTGTATATGAACTAAACCAGGCAGAGATGAATAGGTTTATGCCCTTCTGAGACCTCTTTCCTTTGAATGTGCCACCAAATACCATCAAAGTTATATTGGCAAAATGGTATAGAAGTATATATATATATGTATATAATTATATAGATTTTATAACATAATTTTCAAATGAAAAACCAGAATTCTAATAATACTGTGTGTGGTCCCTTGTAATATTATATTTTCCTGCCTCTCAGAGCAGATTGAAATAAGAAACAGGAATGCAGCAGTACTTTAACTCTGCCCATGTTGCTATAGAATTCATCTGAACTCAGAGCAAGTCAGTTATATCAGTGATAAATTTGACGATATGAAACTTCTCTAGATTGTAGTTTCTGCTGACACTGGCTTCCAGCTTTAATTTCAAGTTGAACTCACCTGGAGCTATTTTAAACTGGCTTCTTGGGATAATATCTCCTTTAAATTGTAAATTCAGCATGTCTAAAGTTCCTCTCCAAAGTGTTGCAACCCATAAGTCATATTCCCTGAGCTATATTCTTTAAAGTGTTCAGTAGTTTAGTGCACCTTGTTATGTAGCTTTTTTTAAAATAATAGGTATCTCCTTCACAACCATGACAAAGTTTCCAGAGTCCTATTGAAAAGATTATTTACCTCAGTTCACCTACTACCATCTCATATCAGCATCAAAAAGCATTTGAGTTCATTTAGGAAAATTCCACAATTCTGCTGAGTCAAACCAAAAAGTTCTCAGTGTAACTGAACCTTATGATCATAGGACAGTTCAGTTTGAAAAGAGCATCAGGAGTTCATCCTTCTGCTCAAAGCAGAGTCAGCTAAGACCCTTATTTACTTCAAGCAAATACATAGACTTTCCTATTTTATCTACATGAGGATGTGCAACCGGACTTGTCTATCTCGCATTGGCCTTTTTAGCCATCAGCGTGCTTGTAGCAAGCGTGGGTAGAGCCCCTCTCAAATCTTCGTTCGCGAAGCCTAGCCATGATAGACATGAGGATGATAGTGACTACGACTTGATGGGCAAATTAAACAACCCCAGGGAGTGTTTTCTGTAACTAAGGAAAAGTGGAACAGACTGGCCAACTCCATTCTTCTGAAATCTTTTTGCTTCCAAAAGGAGGCAGCTGCATTCCAATTATCTACTATAAATCGTCTTCACCACATGCAAAGTGTTGAATTTGGAAACAGGTTGTGAGAGAGCTTGTTGACCAGGGAAGAAATTCTGGGGCTGGTTTAAGTATCTGAAAGCAAAGACAGAACCTTGCACAGTTAAACTGGTCAGCACAAATGTAGCTAGTGTGTCACTTTCTGAACCTGAAGGGTGTGAATTCCAGGGCATTCAGATTTTTGACAGCTACAGAAAAGGCTGAAAAGCAGATTTCTGGCTTTTGGTTCACCTTCTACATTAATAAAGCTCTGATTAACCTGACAAAAATTAAATACCTATCAAAGAATGATGACCAGAAGGAAATGCCAAGATCCAATTAAAGTCAATGACTTTTTTTATCACTTTTTGGACCAAAATGAGATGAATGGCTTGAATAGCATCAGTCACAGTTACCTCATCCTGGATAAGATGTCAAACCACTCATGAGCTAAACAGGGCTGCTTTATAGATCATCAATAATGCAGCTTCGTGCATGCACTTTGTCAATGTATTTGCAGAGATCCTGTAAAGCAGTTGAAACAAATATTTTTTTTTTTAATTAGAAGTTTCATTGACAGTTGAATAAATTTAAGAGAGAGAACAAAAAGATATGGACCATCTGAGCTTATGTAAAATGAACTCTCTTCATTTTTTCAGTATCTAGTACATGCTATTATTTATGAGAAGCTTTTTCTGAATTAATTAGAACTTCCACTATTAATGAAGGTGATCCAAGCTTTATTGTTTCAAAGGTTTTAGGTCCTTTTTTCCTATAGTTATATTTAAACAAGACCTCCTAAACTAGGTGGTAGTCTGGCTGTTAGGGAGTTGAATCTGACCATGATGAAGTCCCCTTCTTTACATAATTCAGAAATCCGTTTTACCCCACATCACTCCGAATTTTAAAGAAAAAGAATACTTACAATTCCATGGCTTTTTACATATTAATCAATCCCCTCACATTTAAACTACAACCACTTATTCTTTATTCAGTTTAATACCTTACAACAAAAGTTTAGTGAAGACTAATGTTTCCACAAACAGTTTTTCTACAGGTCTGCTCTTTGTTACACTGAAAATAATAAAGTAATATGAGCCATACTAGATCAGTTTTGTGCTTTGATTCAGTGTTGGACAGGGCTTTTTAAATATAACTCAGACTGCCTTTGGCTCCATTCAGTCAGGTCCCCTCATGCAATTAGTCTCCCATCTATCAACACGAGAGCACATTGCTGTGCAGGACGAGTCAGAGGAGGATGCAAAGACAGGGCCCTGCAGCTGCACCAGCACTGCAGAAGAGATACAGAATGTCCCTCAGCCAAAGGGTGCAGGCAGGGAGCCAAATCCACACTGTCAGCTGATGAAGAGCTGTGATCTAATATCACCTGAGCACCACACAAAAAGAGTTGCTGTGAAACTGTGAAAGACAACAGATAAGGCAAGGGAGATAGGACCTTGATTGATGTCTCTTAAACACTGGTAGGCTTGGGGCATTAACACCTCTCTAGGCCTATTTCATAGTTTGACCACCCTCTTGGTAAAGAATTGTTTCCTAATTGCCAGGCTGAATCTCCAGTGATGCAGCTTTGGACCATTCCCATTCATTCTACCACTGGATCCCATCTCGCATTGGCCTTTTTAGCCATCAGCGTGCTTGTAGCAAGCGTGGGTAGAGCCCCTCTCAAATCTTCGTTCGCGAAGCCTAGCCATGATGACCACTGGATCCCAGGGAGAAATGTTCAGCATCTCCCTCTCCCCTTCCCCTCCTCAGGAAGCTCTAGAGAGTGATGAGGTCCCCCCTCAGTGTCCTGTTCTCCAAACTAGACAAGCCCAGAGCCCTCAGCTGCTCCTCTCAGGTTGTGCCATCCAGCCCTGTGACAGCTTTGTTGTGGTCCTTGGGATGCACTCAAGGGCCTTCACATCCTTATTAAAAGGTGGGTGCCAGCACTGCACCGAGGGCTCCACGTGAGGCCACACCAACACTGAGCACAGTGGGACAGTCCTCTCTTTTGTCCCGCTGGTTGTGCTGTGTTTGATGCACCCCAGGATGGGCTTTGCCCTCTGGGCTGTCAGGGCACGTTCACTGCTGGCTCCTGTTGAGCTGCTGCCCAGATCCCTTTCTGCAGGACTGAGCTCCAGCCACTGCTCTCCCAGTTTACATTCACGCTCAGTGTTACTCCATCTGGCATCTGGACTTGCTGAATTCCATACCACTGATGATTGCCCAGTGCTAGTATTTGTCCAGTGTTAAATTCTAATGTTTATTGGCAATTAAATGCTACATTCCCTAAACCATAAATTGGTAAAATAGAGTGTGTCCATATATGGATAAAGATTATATAAATATATGCTATCAAAACATTTTATTAAATGTAAGGTCCTCTTATTGAGTGCATTTTTCAATTAAAAGCTTGGATACAATTAGCTTTTATTTCAAGATAAGGAAATCAGGCATAAACCAAGAAATAATTGTCTTAGTCTGAACAAAAGAAAAAGGCAGACTGGGGAAATGATCACGTAAGGAGTTGTGTGCTAATTCTTCTGACAATTATGAGTGTTAGTTTAAGTATTTTTGTACAATTCTTTAAAAAAGATTACAAATCACAGTGGTCTCACTTCTCTTAGCTACTCTTACAATACTTAAAGTGTTTCAGTGTGGAGGAGTTGTTGCATGTCCCATCTTCCAGGGACAGGTGTTTGTTTATTTGATTTTGATATTTCAAGCCCTATAGCTTGTAAAGCCATAAAGAAATTTGTAAACGAAAATTATAAACTTGGAATATCAGAACACAGATAAATTCCATCTCAAAGCTCTTTTTTTTATTATTTTATGGACAACTTTTTAAAATCTTTTTTTAGATATCTGAAATATGTTGACTTCCTGATAAAATGAATGGATCTTGTTGTAGGCAAACATCTTCACTGGGACTTATCATATGCCTGCCTTTCTCCAAGTTTCCATAATATGCAGGAAAGGGAAATAGAGATGAATTTCTTATTTTCAATTCCTCACATTTTTATACAACTAGTTTCTCTCCATTTTAGAACTATTCTTTCTTTTTTTTTTTTCCCACCCCTTACAAACTGAACTGATGCTCCATTGCCACAATGAAAGGCCAAATACTGAATGCAGTAAGCAATTTACCCTTTTCTCCTCCAGAGAGAATCTGTCAAGGTCATGACTGAGGCGTCTGAGGCAATGGTAGTTAGCTTCAGAGCTGTGAAATAGAGCTGTTTATTCTTTGCCTGCTCTGTGGTGTGATCTTGCTGTGCTTTTGTTGACTTCAGTGACCTTAGAACTGAAAGTCTTTACAGAGAAACAGCAGCTTTGTTTGTAGAGCAACAGTAGCAGCATGATTTTCTTACCCTCAGCGCACTATTCAAATATTAATGAACATGAGCTCTAACACTATTTCTGGTGCAAATAATGATTGTCACACAGACAGAACTGGAAAACTACTCTTTTTCATCCCAGTGGATACAGCTCAATTATTTTAGTTGTGAACTTCCCAAGGTGATAGAATCATAGAATCACTAAGGTTGGGAACGACCTCTAGGATCACCAAATCCAACCTTCAACCCAATGCCACCATGCACACTAAACCCTATCACAAAGTGCCTACTCATTCTTCGAACGCTTCCAGGGATGGTTATTCCACCACTTCCCTGACAAGCTTGTTCCAATGCTGAACCTTCTTTCAGGTAATAATTTTTATCCTGTATCCAACCTGAATTTTCCCTGGCACATCTTGAGGTCATTTCCCCTTCACTATTCCCCTGGGAGAAGAGGCTAACCCCAAAGATTGTCAAGCCCAATCATTAACCTAACGGTGTCTGGCACTGATGTGCTGATATATCTCAGTATTGATTTGGAAGAATTATTCCTAAGACACCAATTAAGGTGCCTGTGGCTGAGTACAGTATCTGTGACCTCATATCAGAAGAGGAAGATACAATTTTAACACAATAATATTCCTTTTATAATCAACAGACATATTAGTTGAAAACAGTGCTGTGACAAAGTCCCTCTTCTGGGACTGTTAACCAGTATGCCCACATGTGCTTACTTTTGAGTGGTGAAATGGTCTTCACCATCACACAGAATGGAAGAAACTGATTTTAAACTCACACAGTTATCAGAAGAGAGTAAATGGTGTTTTGGTCAAATCTACTGAAAACAATTAAACTTTGTGCAAAAAGAGACTCTGGAAAATCCAAATCAATAAAATAGCATTTTTGAAAATTTGAAAATAGTTCAAAAACTATAGATAGATAATAAAAGTGTACACAGGTTTGATGAAAATAGTTTTCATACTGTTCCTGACTTGCCTTTTATAATTCCAAGCTAAAGGAGTCAATAAGTCCAACAAAATACTTTCATTCAGACATCTTTTTCTCTCCCTATCTTTCTCTTTCTATCTGACCAGGATAATAAGTGTGCCACTGAGCCATGCATGCAATTAAGTGCTTAATGATAAACTGGCTTTTAGAGCCATTTTATCACTGCCTGTACTTTGCTACCTGGAAAGTTATCTCTTCATTTTACAGGCTAGGCTGCACTTTACAACAAACTGACATCATTTTACATCACATCCTTTTCTAAAAGATATGGGAAGCTGTGACATATGCTTTCATACGGTCTTTTTTCTTTCTGTGTGTGTTTTGTTAAATAGGTATGTTAGGTCAAGAACGAAGCATGACATTGACATGAGAATAGGGATACACTCGGGATCGGTTCTGTGTGGAGTGCTGGGCCTGCGGAAGTGGCAGTTTGATGTCTGGTCATGGGACGTGGACATCGCAAACAAGCTCGAGTCAGGTGGAATTCCTGGGTAAGGCATCATGTATTTCCCACAGTCAGAAAACACTGCCAACACATTACACTGTTAACCTTGCCAATAGATTAACTGTCTTACATTATTTCATCAACTATGACCTTTTTTTTTTTCCTGCTATTTTGTGGTTGGCAAGGATTGGAGTGGCTTATAATCAAAAAGGATAGAAATGGTCAGCTTGCAGAGGCATTTGGAAAGACATGACAAAAATATTTATTTTTCTTTGCCAACCTTGATTTCCTGAAAAAGATCAATTTTTGTTTTCAGCCTATATAATACTCAGAGGCAGACCAAATTTCCCAGTTAGGTGTTGACCATTCATGAGGCCTTCCAGGCTTTATTCTCTCATCCTTTGCATTCAAATGCTATCATGAGGCACAAGGCTATAATTTCTTTTATTTCGTAATGCACAAAGTGTGTGAAGAATTATGTGTTCATAGGTCAATATGCTAATAACAAGTTGTTATGAACAGCAGGCTCTCTAGGTAGTCTTTTAAATAATTTGACGTTTTAGTAGATGTTTTGAGACTTTTTCTCAACCTGTCTATATGTGAAAATGTATGGTTTTCCATTGAGCTGCCTATTTTTTCTGTGTCTGAGTGTCTGATGCAGCTGGTTCACCTGGAAGTTGAATGTATTTCTGCCTGACACGGTCGATATATCACACTAGTTTGGAAGCTGCAAATCCTAAATTTGAAGCAACAATAGTGATTGCAGAAATCTTCTGTTCATTTTCAGTCCCAACTTCCACTGGTGAAAGATGTAGAAAAATATCACCTATACAATTCAATTTTTAGCCAAGGAATTCAGAAGCAATAGCAACAAACAGCTTTATGTAGAAAAAGTCTAAGTGATGCTGTCACCTTGAATGACAGAGATTTTAAGTCATCAGAACTGAGTCATGTGCTGTACTCCCTACACACACATCAGGATCTGTCAGAGCTGTCATGTTTCCAGGAAGTTGGAAGGAAATTTGCTTCATATTTTGTAAATGCAGGCCGCTTCCACAGTTCTATATAGTAAACCTATATACTAATATATATTCTTAGAATCAGCTGAAAATGAAACTGTGCATGCTCTGAGAACAACTTCTGTACTCTGCATATGCCACCAGCGTATAAAATTTCAAAGAAAAATTTCATTGCCTTCTGCTTATCCCACTTGGTAGCCCTGGATGACTAAGGTGCTGCTTTATTAACACAAGCAGATCAATCACCTAAATTCCACCATCCACACCTGTGAAAAGCATAGTCTATTGCTGTTAATGTGTGCAAGTCGTATGGCTATTTATGGATAACCCAGAAAATGCACCACCTTACTGCAGATAAGATGCCTGGTTGGGTTTAAGTCTGTCAGAGCAGAGTGATTTCCACTCCTGGGTATCAGTGTGCCAGCACAGCAAAGCCTGTGTGTGACGGCAATCCACAAAGTCCCTCAGAATAGTGGTTTACATCAGAGTTTTCTAGTGCACGGAGCAGACTTAATAGAGCACTTAAGTTCATTTCAGCCTCTCCTTACTTCTTTCTGCCACCAGCATTCAAATTCCCCTGCTTGCCATAATATCAAGATCATTCCCAGAGCTGCTTCATCAGAAACACTTCCCTGGGGTTATGACTGGTCCTGCTCCCACAGTGCAAAACAAGAGCAAAGATGAACCCCAACCCTTTCCTGAGGGCATAGTCAAGGGAGGTAGCTCAGGATGGGGAAGATCCTTCCACCGAGTCTGAGAGCATGAAAGAAGGGGTCAGCTCTTTCCCTCAATGGCTGCATGTCACCCTGGACCTCCTGAGCGTGGGCGATGCAGGGAGAGATTGCCCCTGAGTGAAGCAGCATAAACCAGCAACTCAGCTGCCATGGGAGAAGGCATTTATGAGCACTGAGGGAAAGCAGTCATTTCTGGTTTTCTGAGAAGAAAAACAAATGTGTCCACAACACCTGAGAAGGAAACCATGTAAGATCCTACAGTGTTATTTCAGTGACATTCTTCTACCAGGATCCAGTCTTCTGATAGTCTTTGCCTGGTGTATTGAGGTACTCAACTATGGTATTGAGTTACATAAAACCTAATAAATAATTTTCCAGGATGTTTCAATGGCAGGTATCGTCTAACACTTTGGGCCTGATAAGTTTTCCACAGTAGGATGGGCTATAATCTCTGACTTCAATACTCAGGTTCCCTGTGTGCTGTATTTTTCTAAAATTAGAAAGATGTCTCTCCATTACATATTTTAAGTTTTTTTAAGCAAGCAGTGCAAAAGGTGAAACTAGAAAATACTTTTTTAATCTGCCAACTATTTATTAATATTTGGTCCATTTAAGGATATTGCACCAATACCTATTTCCACACTCTGTTTAAATCTGTTATCATTTCCATTATAAAATCCATTTTCAGGGCTGTCTAATACAACCTTCCCAAGTTATATTAGTTGAAACTAAGCACCCTGGCAACTAATGTATGCCTTCCTTTTTCGTTCTTTTTTTTTTTCCCGTCTTTTTTTTCCTTTTTATGTTTCTTGGGTTGGTTGGTTGGTTGGTTTGGGGTTTTTTTCTTTAATTTTATGTAAATCAATTTAGCCTATTTAGATTTCTAAGAGTTAGGAAATGTATTCTCTTTCTGAGAGGTCTTATACTCTGCCTTTAAAGTCCAGGCCAAAATTGCTTGTATTTGAGTAACATTTTTAATGGGTTTTATTGTAGTTTTACTGAGATTTGACTACAAAATGCTACTTATCTCTGTGGTCATTATAACAACAAGACTTCAGGAGAGAAAGATACACAAAAGATGGGGAAAAACAATGGAAGCTGAGACAGGTTAAAAATTGGCTGGGATACAAAGTTTTGATCTTTTAACTAGATACTGACATTTAATGCTCCACATAAACATGGTTTGTTCCAAATTCTGACACTCCTGGACACTTCACACTGCTTAAGAACAAGGAGCATTTTATTTTCTGGAAACACATGCATATCATACATGCACCTATAGTCTTTTATTCCATCAGTATGTTACGGAATTTAACCCTGTAATAGCATCCTTTAAGTTCCAGAAGGAAGTTCCCAGGGTGCATTTCCCTCACAGGAGACAAAGTAAATTCTGGTGCCTCCAAAAAGCATAATAGAAATAAGAAACAGAAATAGAAAATAGGAATAAGAAAGCTCCCCCAGGTTTAGTTGGAAGATATCCAAATTCCTATCACGTTGTTGCAAAATCTGAGCTCTTAAATTCAACTTCACTTTTGCCAAAGCTTTTTGAGTTCATCACTTAATCTCTTAACAGAAATTATTACCTCACTTGCCTTTGTATAGTTTCCCTATTTCCCTTATTCACTGCAGGTGCGAGCAGACCATTAATTTCAATGTCTAAGCTACCTCAGGTAGCAGAAGGGAATTAAAGACCTTCACATAAATTGGTCTAATGCATACCATATATTTTTCTTTCACCATATGAAGTGCCAATTTTCATTCACTCTGAATACCATTTTACTCAGGAAGGTCTCCCGTTAAACTATTACTGTGAGTAAAAGTGTCAAGTGTGAATGCCAAAGGGTTTTTTCCCGTGACAGGACTTTGTCACAGGAAAGTGAGATCATAAGATCCTACTGATATAAACCTGTCTTGAGAGTACTTGCCTCCAAATGAAGTGCCTGGTTTTGAATACACTATTTTGAATACACTATTTTAATTTTCTTCATAGAAATCATGGTACACAATAGAATCCCTTCTATTTATCCATGATGTTAAACACTATGCAGAGCTCAAAAAGTCCTTCTTACCTATGTGTAGTAGAGCACAATCAGTATTTGTTATTCCTTATTTCACTTATGCAGGAGAATTCACATCTCCAAAGCCACTCTGGACTGCCTGAATGGGGATTATAAAGTCGAAGAAGGGCATGGCAAGGAGCGTAATGAATTCTTGAGGAAGCACAACATTGAGACTTATTTAATTAAACAACCTGAGGAGAGTCTGTTGACTTTGCCTGAAGATATTGTGAAAGAGGCTGTCAGCTCCTCTGACAGGAGAAACAGTGGAGCCACATTTACTGAAGGATCCTGGAGCCCTGAACTTCCATTTGATAACATAGTGGGAAAACAAAACGTAAGTCAAACTTCCTTTAATGTCATCAAGTATAAATGCATGCTTGAGTGCATTTTAATAATGGAGGCCTCAGAGGAGATGAATTCATCTTTAACTTTTATTCTAACACATACTGTAAGGGCAGAGGATTAAACAAATTGTTTCAAGGCAATTCAGTCTTTCTGAACTGGGGAAATGCCAGTGGACCAAAAGTTTTGGGTTTGTTTTTTTTTTTTTCAACTAAAATTAAATAACACAAAGCTTAGTTTTAATTGAACCAGTCCATGAAAAAATAAATTAAAAACAAAGCTAATGTGACTAAACTATCTGTGACATTCTAGTCAGAGTATATATCTCATTGCACGGCTTCACTGCACTGTCATCAAGTAAAGGGATGAGGGAAAAGATGTTTTGCCAGAGGAAAAAGCATAGTATAAGTTTTTAATATAGGAGGGAAAGAAAAATATCTACTTTTAAAAAGCACCTTGTGAAAACAGATTGTGCATTTTTCACTTTTTTTCACAAAAAATATTAAAACCTCATACTCTAAGACATAGTTAAGGTTCACTAGCAGATGAGTTAGGCCCTCATGTCATGTGTAGCTCAATAGAAATAAGAGATAACAGCAACTGCTGCTGATGAGATCTTTTCCAAAAACATTGCATGGCTAGCTGATAGCATCCTGGAAATCAGAAATTCTTGTACAGTAACAAAAAACATTTTATGAAATCTGCTTGGTTAGATGAATTAAAGATGGAAAGATTGAAATGCCCTCAGACTCTGCTCTTTTCACTTCACTTCAAAGACTGATAAGTCTTTATGAAGCAAGGTCAGCTAAAGCTTTCTTCCATTTTCTTTGAGGGACCTGTAATGATATGAAATATTCCTTCTTCTACTGCACAACCTTATTCCTACTTGTCTGAACTGTCTGTTGAAGCTCAAGCATTGTTGTGTGGAGGTCTTGCTTTGTCAACTGTCTTCTGCTTCTTTCAAATGTGCTCAGAAGTGATAAAATTTCACAGTCAATCAGCCCATGGCAGTGTCTTTGTCTCTTCAAACTGAACTTGAGCATGGCATAGTTTATATAAAACACCTGTTTTATATATGTTCTGTACATTTGTGTTTCTGCATGTACCTGCCTTTTAGTATTCTCTGTATCTTGTTGACCTGTCTTTATATTCTCATTTCATTAGTAATAGAGGTATGGGTGCATGCTGCTGTGAATATCTTCTGATCTCTCTCTATTTCTTCTTCTTTCCCTGAAAGATATTCCAATTTCTGTAGCTCAAAAAAATCTACGCAGTGTAGGCTATCATTTCATTAATCATTTTTTCATCTAAACATGACCTTGATGCTAACAAAGACAAGGAATGAAATAAAGTACTAGTGTTTTTATTCAATTATTGAACAACTCCTGCACCATACTAGTAAAAAGACCACAAAAATAATTGAAATAGGCACAGCTAAAGAGTTGCTTTAAAGCATATCTTTGTCTCATGGCAATAAACAATCCATTTTTAGAGCAATTTCTCACTGTTTCTTAAGAACTTAGGTTTGTGTTGGAAATAGATGTAATTTTGTACTACACAGCTTTACAATAAGCTTTTTGGTGGAGACAGATTTTAAAAATCTGCTATTCCATGTATGATTCAATTGTTATGTAATTTTCAATTTGCAGTTGAGCAAATAGAGAGTACTGCTCATAAATAATGTATTTCAGTTTAAAATTCAGATGATAGATTTAAATTATACTAGGATATAGTAACTTTTTCCAGAGGTGTGTCAGTCCTGGACAGAATAAGCATTTAATAACATTAATTATGAAGCTTAAAGGTCACTGTCAGCAGCAGGCTTTGAGAATCCTAGTAGCAGCCAACCCAACAATGAATCACTCTGTGTGTTGGAATATTTGCCAATAGCCTTTAAATTATTTCTTTATCCAATATAAGTTACAACAAATTTTGAGCAACTTTGATTACATGTATATTACTTTTAGCTCTAGTTATATTAGGAAGCATGTGAAAAGGCAAAGTCTCTGCTGAGTTCTCATACCGTACTCAAATTCATCCCAATCCACGTTCATTAACATCAAACTCATTTTCTATGAGCAACTTAAGTCAGTGTTGATATCAAAGAAGGGAACATTCAGGATGTGTTGATGTGAGCAAGGAACAGAATAACCACTTTTTATGTAGGCAGTCACAGGTATTAACAAAAAATACATCCATCCACAGCACATTTATCACCACGTGCCCTGGCTCTAATGGTAAGGTAAGCCAAGGATGCAGCTGTCAGCTCTAAAATTCAGACATGACCAATATGAATGGATTTTTCTGTTATTAAAACAAGGGTCTGGTCTTCTTTCTTCAAATAAGAAAGTTATACAGAGGTTATTTTGTGTCAAGAGAGTGTAGACCTCCCCCTCTACAATGAATTAATTGTTGATAAAGTTGGATTTCTTCTGTGTGCCTTACAAAAGGAGTAGTTGAAAGCATAATACAGTCAGTGTGGGAAGTGCTGGAGCTACCTGATGGGCCTCTAATGACATGAATTAGGAAAAAAATCCCACATATATAGAATGTTTTCTATAAGCATATTGTACTAGTGATTGCAGTGAGTCTTAACACTTGTCACAAAGATTATACTGAAAGACTGCCAAGATGACAGGAAAGTCTAAACAAAAGGGTAGCATTGTGAACAAGGCACCTGCATTTGTGTACCTCCTGACTGTGCCAGGTGTTGATCCCTCACACAGCTCAGCTCCCAAACACACACGTGTTTCATGCCACTCATGGTGCTCTAGGCAGCCTAAAATGATCTGTATGACAAGGAGCATATAAAAGACCCATAATCATCTGGACTACCTGTTAGAAGGCCAGGTAAGAGACCCTGATGTCTCAGGTGGTGTTGAATACCTGTGCTGAAATACGCTGAGAGCTTGATTCAGCTGCTGGATGGTGGCTGGCTATTCCAGCTCGAGATACCCCAGAGCACCCCAGCTGGTCCCCACCACCCACCAGCAGCACATGGTGTTGCTAAGTCTTGTGCCACATCTCCTGGCTCCTGCGCACCCCAGGGCATCTCAGCTGACCACAGCTGCATATAACTGGGCAGCTGAAAGAATCTGGAGTGTATATTGGCAGTAATAGAAGTTTGGACAGTGAACATCTAGACACCCTCTTTTAGGTGTCTTCCTTTTGAACTAAATCCTACCTGCATCCTGTCTTTTTAGATGTGACCTTGTATTTTCTTCTTTCCCTCCAAGACCTGGTGTTTGCAGAATAAAAAAAAAAAAAAAATAATATGAAACCTTCCTAGAGTTTTCTAAATGGCACTGATTAAAAATTTTCCTTCTTGTTGAGAGCAGGATTCTTGGACTTGTTGCAGGAAAACTTTGCAGGAAGGAAGTAAAATCTAATCTAAGCTAAGGTTTCAAGGTCTCTATAGAATATGTCTACTGTTGGAGTTTTATTATTTGTTTGCTTTCATCCACCTCCTTTCAGTCTCAGATGCAAGCTTGGCTAGGCTTTTCCCTAACAGAACTTTGTGTTTGTTCCTGCATGATGAATGGTTATTGTCAGCAGCTGGAAACTTCAAAAGCCTATTGTAGAATTCTAACTGTGTCTTCCATACAGCTGTTCACAAAAGTATAGGAGAGGTAATAGGAAAAACCAATATTTCTTTACATTAACACAGTCTTAAAAGATGCAGAGCAAAGAGGGGGATACAGAGACCAAATGTGTTTAGAACATATTCTTAAGACAATAATTTGCATGGTATTTTTTCACTGTCGTTATTACTAATTACAGGGAAGACATTTTCTTAAGTGTATGGATGTTAGGAAGATAACTCAATGAAACACAAATATGAATTTCCTTGTTATCTTCTGAAAATAGATGCAAGTTCAGAGTCTATTTTTGCAGTAATACCACAGGCACCATAGACATGGTGGTGATATTATGTCATGTTCATCTGCTGGGAATTCTAACACACTTCATACAATCCGAAGACAAGTCTTCCTATCGATCAAATCTTAAAATATAATTTGAAGCAAAATGTACTTGTTTAGTAGGGTGAACTGAGATTATTTTTCTCATGTAAATAAAACACAATGCCCAGCTAAAACTTTAGGGACCTTCTCCACCCTCGTTTCCAGTGGAGAAGTAGAACTATGAGCTAACTCTGAGGAATCAATGTACACAACAGCATCTGATGTGATCTCATCCTTTAACAGTGACTTCGGACCCACTGGTGCCATTTCTGTCACTAAAAATTAATAAGAACTTTTAGCTCCTTTTAAAAGAGATAGGAGAACCTAAACTAAAGAAGCGTCTTAGTGTGTAATAATGTAGTATTTATTTATCCATTTGACTCAATGGATTGTTTTCTGCAAGGTTAAGATATGGACTCAGACATATCTGAAACTTTTGCATGATGGTACTGATTTTTCCTCCAAATGTTAATGATACTGATTTGCCAGTCAGATGAATTTAAGTCACAATTTAAGTCCTTTTTCTGCTAAGCAACAGAAAAATTGTTTTTCACTTAAACAGAGAGAATATTTAAATCCTGATGCCCTTTTCTGCCTTTGTTTTGGGGTCTTAATCTACTGAGGAAGAGATGGAATATCCAATACTCTCTGTGACTACGAAGTCCATGGACTTGATTTTAGGACTGTAAGGATAGTTGCCACTTAGAGTTTGGCAGTGGGTACCTGAGACCCTCCCTGTGTTTAAATATAATCTCAAAGATTCATCAGAATGTACCTGGGGATAATAGTTTCAATATGAACAAGGGAAATCTCTATCATTTGCTGTATGTAATCCCATGATTCAAAAGAACTGGCTTTGCTGGGTTATCCAGTGACAATACACCCTAAACTCCTGCTTCAACAATGCTCAATAGGAGATACAATGCAGGTCTTTACAGTAAAGACCTATGGAATAAATTTTCTCAAGCAAAAGTGTATTTCTTATCCATAATAATTCTGAAATGTCTTATGCTATGATGTATGAAGTTTTATATCCTTCCCATTCATTAACATTTCCTAACCCTTGGGAGTATCACAGTAGTAGAGTTTATTTTCCTATTCAAGTGGGAAAGAGTTGCTTCACTGTGGTTTGTGTCATGAAGTGATCCTATGAAACAGGAATGAGTTATTCTCTTTATGAAAACAAACTCTAACTCTTTGCTGAAGGTGAAGCACCCTTCATACTATCTCTGCTAGAATTCCTTTGCAAAGCTCTGCAGAAGTATTTTCTTTTTTTTTTTTTTGATTAGTCAATGAAGTACCAAAGGAATAATGCATTTGAGACAATATTTAAAATAGTAATGTGAATTATAGTTAAATTAAATCATATAGCCTAACTGCAATCTAGATTGGTTGAAATATACCAGTAGTGAAGAAGAACATATTATTTGAAAATCCATGCTGAAGTAACTAGAAATGTCACCTTCTTCACTCCTGACTAACTGATCTGTTCCTTAACTACACACATACAGTAACATAAGAAAAACCTCATTAATCCTGTTTCGTGACTTTTGTTTTCTGGCTTTTGTTTTCTGTAGTTTCCATTCCTATTTATTAAAACTACTCCCCTCATGCATGCTCTAATACTTAAATAGTGGTATTTGGAAAGGGGAATAAACCCTAACGCTCAATGAAGCAGCAAATCTCCTAGTCTGTATTAAAGAAGACATCAAAGTAATCCCCTTAATGCACTGTATGTGTTTAGTGGAACAGACTTATTATTTTACACTTCTGTATATTTCATTGAATGAATTGCATGGAATGCTGTAATGGTTTGCAATGCAACATGATCTAAAACATTGCATTTTTAACCCAAGGGGACCAGCAGGTTTATTCTTTTTGCATGTGCTTTCCCCTAGACTCTGGCTGCCCTAACAAGAAATTCAATAAATCTGCTTCCAAACCATCTTGCACAAGCTTTGCATGTCCAGTCTGGGCCTGAGGAAATTAACAAGCGAATAGAGCACACCATCGACTTACGGAGTGGCGATAAATTGAGAAGAGAGCATATCAAGCCTTTTTCACTGATGTTTAAAGACTCCAGCCTGGAGCATAAGGTAGCTGGGTCTTGGTAGCTGCATTACTCGCAACTCAAATTGTGATAAATGTTCACTGAAGTAGAGAAGCTGTAGGTTCTGGCTTGCATTGTTTGTTTTCTTGTTTTGGTTTTCTTTTTCATTTTCTTTCAGTTCTCAGAAGCTGAGATTGAGCTAGAGTTCATAGTACATGGTGTCATGATACAGGTGTTATAACGCTGCAATGACTGCATTTCACTGTTAGAAAATAAGTACTCTGAGCAAACTTGCCTTCTGAAAACAACATCCATTTCCCATGTTTCACTTGCTGTTGAGTATAAGCAGTTTTCTGTCAGATGACAGGTTACTTTGGCACTAGCAATGATTGAACATGTTAATAAACTGACATTCTCATTAAAAAATATATCTATACCTACATAGATATTTTCCTTTCTTTTAGTCATAGAATCCCTCTGATATCCTCTAGGCAGCTGTTTTGTGTAATTCAAGTCAATACTAATTTTTCAAGTCTTTGTTTTAAACATCCTTTTTAAAAATTTGCTTCTAAGAGGTCAGTATTTTTTGTGTCTTTGTTGCTTCTCAACAGCACTATGATCTCACTAGTTTCTATTTCAGTCTACATCCAGATGTAAGTTATAAATTTAAAAAGACAAGGCAATGGGAGAATGTTCCTTGAAAGCTGATGGCACGGGGTGAGGTTGCACAGATCTCAAATAATTTCATTGACTTGTATGCTACTACAGTGCAGCAACAGCAGGTCTACAATACGATATGCACCTGACTGAAAAGAAATAAAAATAACGGGGAAGTGGAAACGGAGGCTCACTTCTCCATCATCTCTTTAATCTCCACTGGAAAACAGACTTTTTCACTTGACTCATAGTAGACTAGTCCTCAGGAAGTCCCAATGGTAAGAGCTTGAAATATATCTAAGGCCTTATTGCATAAGCAATCCTGTAGAAGGAAAAGGAAATGTTATAGGGTTTTTTTCAAATTAAAATATTCCATTTTCCCATGAGGATATTTACAACACTGAGACACAAGGCAGAATACACAAAGCCAAATTATCCACTAATAATTATCTACTGAAACAGAAGATATGAAGACATTTCTTTCAGTGCAGTCATCATGCAAAGCTAACAGGGATGCAGAGGAAGAGAAATCCAAAAGTGCCAATATCAATTATCAATTATCAGCCACAAACAAACAAAAAAAAAAACCACCAAAAAAAACCCCAAAAACAAACCAAAAAACTGCATTACCACAAAACACAACTATAAGAGAAGTGTGGATTTCAATTTAAATTCAATTTAAGCAGAGAAAAAAAATGAACCATGCTTTAACACAGGTCAGATTTAAAATATTTACAAAGGTTTTAATTGCATCTAGATGGCAAAAGGTCTATTTAAAAGTTAACATTTTTAGTAGGTTTGATACATTTTCTTCCCAGTATGACATTTCCAACAGAAAACAGCGTTGCAGTGTTTGGAAAGTGATGCTTTTGTTCAACATTTTCTTAGGTGTTAATCCCCACCAGTAAACACAGGTAATAGAAACACAAAATCTTTCCAGTAAAGTTGACTAAATCCTCTTTCTGTTCTCTAAATTAGGCTGGTTTTTCACATTTCACAAAGAAGTAAAGTTTTAAAAAGGATCACCACTGTTTTATTTGCTCTGGCACATTTGATCTATCCAACCTCAAACAGTTGGATAGCTGCTGGCCAGCAACCTCCTTGCTTCTGTCCAGGATGCTGGGTCATCATGAGTATGCTCAGACAACGATGGTGAATGCAACAGGATACAAAGGGATGATGTGGATTAAGGAAAGATGAATCGTAGTGTCCTCTTTTTTGTAGGCAGGAGCAATGTCTGGAGGGACCACGTGGTAAATGTCCCTTCCCTCCTCATTTGCCTGTGCAGTAATTACAGATTTGTCCTCATAACCTTGGTGTTTAACCACAGTCTACAGGCAGACATGAAAAAAAGCAATATTTGAATCATTTTCCTACAGAAAGTAGCTATTTCCCCCATGATATCTTATGTCACTACCGCTTTCTTCCTGCCCATTTAGGAAACAAACCAAACTCAGGTTTGAACTGGAATCTTGTAAAGCTCTTCCAGCAGCCTTTTTTCCTCTGTTCCCCCCACCCCTAACATTTCAGTCTGGAACTATGGGGTTTTTTTCCTGGCCATTAACATTTTGCAACTGCTTACCTGACCTTCTACACCAGCATCCTGAGCTGTTCCCTGCAGAGTGGCTGATAGAGCAGACAGTTTGTGTTTAGTGCCCTCCCATCTCCCACTGCTGTTCCCGTTTGCTGCCACTCACCTTCCATTCAGCACAGTGACAGCTTGAAGTCAGAGGGAGCTCTGGAGTAAAGTAACTTCCCCCCCATAGACTCTTGTGCCCTCTCATTTAGCCGTCATGCTTTCAGGTAGAGCTGGCATATGCCTAATACTTATTTCTGTTGTCTGTAAGTACCTCTTACCCCAGACTTTACAGTTTACAGCAGGCAGAAGAACCAGTACCCATGGCTGAGACACTGGCCAAGAAGTGTTCACCTTGTTCAGTGAGAACTGTGTTAGTGTTCTGTACCTCAAATGACAGAGAAGTGAATAACCATATGAACAATAAACTGTATTTCTTCCTCCTGAATTAGTAACAGGACTATCATCATGTGCAATCATGGGGTGACCTGAATATATCTGAAATGTCATACTGGACTTCTGTTTAAACAGTTCAGATTGGTTTGGGATTTTTTCACTATTAAACAATTGCAGACATCAGGTTTACACTGGTAATGAAATTTCTGTTTTCCTTCCTTTGAGATTTCAAAAGGTTAGAAAAAAATCCCAAAATAATTCTGGAATCAGCATGCCCAAAACTACCATGGAGCGCAGATCCTGGTTTGCACTGATTAAATAACCGGTATATCACATCAGTTTAAGCCACTGGGACATCATCCCAGTCTTCTCTTATTGCTCTATGTCCTTCTCAGTGATAGAATAAATCTGTATTCCACAGCAAGCAGTAGAGGTTTCATTACTGAAAGGATTATCTGCTTGAGGCAGTATGCACATTTCCACGTGAATTCTGTAATTCTCTGTTTTTCATAGGAGTTGTGCACGATCCCCACCTGGTACACTTTATAGATCCTTCACTCAAATGGACTAGTCATTACTAACCTTTATGTCACTCATTATCACTTTTATGTCATGTAGAGACAATTCACTGTCAGTTTTGCTGGAGGTTCTTTTCACAAACAGCATGTAGGCTGATAGAACAACTCATCACAGGAGAGAGCTTCTGATAGTAGCATGTAAATATATTAAGAATTTCCAGATATGTAATAGCTAATAAGAAAAATATGATACTACTTCAAACTATTTCAATAATTAGAAGATATCAACATGATTTGATACATGATTTTTACCTTAATAGCAGTGACTTGGAAATAGCCATACCATGTCCTTTCTTATAGGATAAAGCATAAGTACAAGGCAGGGAATTTACATGCTTGTAGAGTTTTGTTAAAAAAAAGTTTCCAGGGTAAAGATTGGATTAAAGATGAAGACATTCTAAGTTTTCCTGCATATTTGTGTCTGGATTATAAACCAGACTTGTCTTAGAGCTGAATCATCTATATATTTTCTGCAAGATAAGCACACTGAAAATATCAAAAGGACTTTGAATTTCATAGTACAGGTTTTCTTAGTTCAAATATTAGACCGAAATATCTGGGTTTCTCTGTTTTGGAATTTCTGATGAGTAAGGCAAATAAAAATTAAATGAGTAGAGGAACAATTTTGTTATTTCTGCATGCTGTATTCCAGCAGACATGGACGTTACCTCCTTCCTTCAATCCAAAAACTTCGAGTTGCTAGGAGGTCTGCAAGAAACAGTGGGCAAACTCTTGATTGTTCAGCAACTTTTAGATCTGTGTCTACCCCTAATCTTCTCTGGAGTTAATTTCTTCATCTGCCTTGGACTTCTTGATACATCTTTTTTTGTCCCTCACCTGTACTGCAGAAGCTTTTTCACCGTTGCTCTGAAGATGAAAAAAACATGGTCTCCTTTTTCATCCATAAGGTCCTATTTGAGTCAAAATAGCAGTGAGGATAAGCCCAAAAACCTTCCTCCCCAGTGCATATTTTCTCTAGGTGAATATATGAAGCCTCCTGTATTACCAGTGCTCCCCTTTCAAAGAGCTGAGAGAAAAAAAAGGAGGGGTGGGGAATAAGCAGCATCAATCAGCAGAGGGAAGCTTGGCCTTTTCTCACACAAGCCCAGTTTCAGCCAGCTGACTGGGCAAACCAGAAGGTAAACTGTTCCCCCCCCAGCAGTGCAGGTGAATGGCTCAAGCCCCACGGGAAGCAGGGTGAGCCTTCACTAAGCCATGAGCAAGTCGCTCCAGTGCAGGAAGGTCTGTGGGAGGTGCAGTGAAGGTTCTCATTTCAGGTAAGGTCACAACACGATTCTTCCTGCCTCTCTACATGGCTCCAGTTAGCTACATGCCTCCCCACGCCTTTTGAAGGGCCTTGAGGCTTAGTCAGTCCTTCAATTACTTATTCAAGTCATTAAGGGGTAGACTGCTACAGAACTGCCATGTTTATCATTTATGTCAGTGCTGCCCAGGGATGCCCACAATTCCTCAACATAATATTGTTACTGATTAGAACACAGCATCCATCCTTTTGACATAATACTCAACACAGCAGGCCATTCTATGTTTGTGTTTCATTCATTTAGTTTGCTATAATTTCCCTATGGAACAGTTGGGATTTCATGGTATATTTTAGCGAACACACCTTTCTTTTTCTCTAATCAAAAAAATCCCCGGTCTATTATTTACGCAGACTGATGAAGTTCTATTTTCCTGCCCATGAAATCAGGGACAGTGCCTCTGTGCTTCCAGCATCAAAGTGAAGTGGAATTGCCTGTGAGCACTATCAAAAATAATGTTAAAGTGATACTACCAACAGCAGAGACAAGGTATAATCACAGGAGAGGAGGACTCAAAATGAGAGACATCAAAAAATAAACCCTCTCTCTTACTCATAAGAAATGGGAGTAGGAAAAAGAAAATCCTTTTTCCCATTTCGGGAGCTTGAGACTGCTTTGACCAGAAGTTTATACCTGAAATGAAGTTCCTACCAAAGGTCCAGGTAGGGAATACAGCCAAAGTCTAGACTGGATCTTCCTTCAAGAGCAAATTAGCTAAAAAATCCAGCTCATAGCTGAACTCTCTCAGTATTTGTCCTTGACATATTTCTAAAGTGCTTTTACTTTTTATCACTTATAATGCTTTCTAGGCATTTATAACAGCAGTTTGCCCTGTTTCCAAATTGCTGAGGGAACATTGTGATATCTCTGACTCTGATTTCCTTTTGTTCCATCCAAGAAACTCTTAGACCCTTCAAAACTGAAAGAGCTTAAATAAAATGGAGTTATTACTGGGGCAAGCCTCTGTGGGATTTCTTATAAGTTGAAGGAAATTTAGTGGTATACATATAGGATAAAAAAAATACAAAAATAGGTCTATGGACTATTCTTCATCTTCTGTAAACAACTTTTAAGGAGTTTAACTGAATCAGCAATGATAAATACCAGCTGATGACTTGGTTAATGTTTCCACTTTAACTGATTCACTGTGGTTTTAGGATGTATCTGTTACTCCTTTTCTTGATAATTGCCATAAAAAGAAATAGCGTTTTCAGTGGTTTGGTATGCTGGAGAAAAATACTTTTTCAATAAATGTTAATAATAATGCATTTCAAATAGTCTTTTGCATAATAATATCTTCATTTTCCCCTTGGAGAATGCCCATATTGCCAAGTTTCTGCAGAGCCCCTGAATAAATTAGGATATAGAGATCATGACCCACATCCCAAATAGTCACAGAATGTCCAAACTATGTACTTTTCTTAAAAAAGAAGAGTTAAAAAAAAAAGAGTGGCTTCAATTCAGCCAGCATGGAGACACCTCTGTGCCATCATGCATGCAGATGACTTCAGCGTTTGTCTTCAGGTGAAGAAACTTGTTATTATTTATTTTATTAAGTGCTTAAATATTAAGTATTTAGTATTCTGCTCAGCAGCACGAGCTACTAATATCTTCCTGAGGCTTTTCAAAGCGAATAATTTTGAAGTAGAAAAAGTTTGTTTTGCAAATTACAGAGTTTCATTCTCTTAGTTAAAATATTGTACCAGCTTATTAATAATTTATTTGTTGTGTTTAATTTTATAAAACAAATTCAGGTTTACTGATTTATTAGCTCTTCATGCTACTTTTCTCGACATCTCCCATATACATCAGTCTTTATGAAACTACTGCATGGGTTAACAGCTAATTTACTCTTCTGTGTTTGTTTTTTTTTTATTCTAGTATTCTCAAATGCGGGATGAAGTATTCAAATCAAACTTGGTGTGTGCATTTATTGTTCTTGTATTTATCACGGCTATCCAAAGCTTACTTCCTTCTTCCAGGTAAATACAGAAATATATCTCAATACATCTTTAGGCACTCTTGGGGAGACAGCAGGATAGTGTTTCTAGAACTGATGTGCAATGAACTGATAAAATCTGCTCGTACCCCAAAAGTGTTTGGTAATAATTTTTGCAATATCAACGACTTTTGTGTCACGTTTTCTGCAGCCTCATGTTTTCAAGCTAGACAGCAGCATCTACTGTTATTATGATGTTGTCTTTTCAAGTAGAACAACCACTGAGATAAGTGGGAGCTTTGGGTTACAAAAATTTGACATGATGTGCCCTGGTGAAACAGGATCCAGACTTATAAAAGTACCTCTTTGCTATGTGACGGGTATCAGTGACTCTTTTGGGTTTGTTTCATACATGCTATGTAAGAAAATTGTACTCTCTGTTGCTGATAAAGTGTGTTATCCAGCTGAGGGAAGGCAATCTTGTGCTGTTAACAAGCAAGGAGGTGATCTGGTAGATCTGTTTTCATTTGTTCTTTTCTCTGAGGCTCACCAAGCAACAGCTTCCTGTCAAGGTGACAAAAATGTGACATAGATGAAACCTCTGTGTCCTCATTTCAGAGTCAAACCTATCAACTGGCACTTTTGTCTAATGTTTAATAGTGAGCACACAAAAGTGTGTGCAGGGACTGAGGTCAGTTTTCTAGAACAGGACTGCCAGTATAAACAAGCCTCTGGTCCCATTTGGTCTTTGATAGAGCAAGTGCTAAAATTGAAATGCCCAGATGAACATAATTCTCAGATGGTTTCCAACATTCAGACGAACCTTAACTTACCACTGACAGTAGAGTAACTTTAAAAATATTTGTATTAAGAAATAAGATATTTATTGTGATACAGTAATGCAGCAACATTCCTTGGATCATCTCTGGAAGACCTGATTCACCAGGTTCATGTCTAAGAACACCAAGGTGGTGATAAGGTGCAGGCAGGCAACTACATTCTATAGCAGTGGCGTCCCATATGTTTTGTAATTCTCACCTGAGAAAATACCCTGATCTTCTGCTGTTCCTTATGTGCCATGTTGCTCTGCTACTAATAAGTTTGCCTGCTTTTTTAAAGTTCTTCTCCCAGTACACATTCAAAATTCTTCGCTTCTGGTAGTTGGTTTTGGTTTTTTGGTGTTTTTCATTTGCTATTTTTTTCCCTCAATATGTACAAGAAAATTTATGGATTTGATTAATTTGATTTCCAAAAAGATTTCTGCTGCTATGTCTATCAAAATATATTTTTTTATAACTGGACAGGTTCATCTCTGTTAATTCTGGTGCTGTTGTGTGTCTGGTGTCATTGGAATTAGGGGGAAGGAGTCACACAATCGCAATACCTGCAGCTGCCTCACCTCCTGGTTTTCTATCTTGCCAGTAGTCTTTTCCCTGCGGACCTTTATGTCTGTAAATGTTAAAGAGGCTGTAAATGCAAATAGGTTGAAAGGAAGATTAGATAAATTCCTACCAGAAAAGTTCAGCAGAGGTTTATAAACAAAAATATGGCCTTGGCCTCAATGATGCCCTTAAAGGTTGATTGCTGGAACTAGGGAAGATATTTAGGGAAAGGATATTTAGCACTCTCCCTTTTGTGAGAGAAATTTTGGAGTCACATGGGTGTTTTATGGCTGTTCTTATGTTCTGCCAGGAGCTGAAGATCACTGACAAGGCTTAAGAAGAAAAATTTTGCTCTTGATTTTTCAAATTCTGATACTCTGCTTCAAAAAATGTGTTTCAGTTTTTAAAAAGCATGCCTGTCAACAGATGAGCAACCCTAAAATAACAGGATAGGAGTTCTGAGTGAGAAGGTTTCAATATGCTTAAACATATTGAATGAGAAAATAATTTGGAAGTTAAAATTTCCTCAGTTCCAGTTCTAAAAGCAACTCAAGGTATGAGCAAATGAACCAACTATTAGAAAGTAAGACAAGATTTGGATTCAGAGAATCTTTCAGATAACTGCATGATCACGTTATACCTCTGGTAGATATCAGAGAAGTAGCACAGTGATAGTTTCTATGAAACAAGTAACTATAATTCTCATGCAAGAGTTTTTCAGTGAATGCTTCAGATTTCTGTTGAACAAGGATGAAATTTTGTATTTGCTTAAGTTGATGTGAGAGGGTTTTTTTTCAGCTGAGTATTTTGGTGATTTCTGAAAATTTAGTGAAAGAAAACATTATCTAAATCATCATAAAACATATCTTACTAAGATTCTTCAGGGAGTTTCCCAGGTAGCTTGTCTTAGTCTGTGTGTTGAAGAAGGGAATCACATATGGGAGTCTCAGAATTTTATCTCAGCTTACATCTATCTCCCTAAGGATAAACATTTGTCCATTCATACTTTTTCGCTGACAGGGCAGACACATCACTGAATTTAAAAATCTTTGCAATAGTTTTCATTCTTTGAAATATTGAGATGGGTAAATTACTCTAAGTGAGATAAATTAATGCCATATTTCTACTGTAATTATCCTCTACCAAACCATTATGTTAAATTGCCAACCTTGCAGTGATTCATCTGCTCCATCTGAGAGGCCTGGGAGTTTCATTCATTTCCTGCAATGAACTTTTTATATGCTCGTAAGGGCCACAGATCATACTAGAGTAGACTACTGAACTACTCTTATTTCTGTCAGTTTTTTGCTGGGTTACTCCTGTGAGGGGAGAAAAAAATATTTCAAACTGTTGTTCATTTTAAATGCCTGCATCTTCTGCTTTACATAAATTTTCCTTCTAGTTCAAGCCTTAATTTAAGACTGTACATGAGGAAGAGGGAAGACAAAAGCTCATCTCAAACTTCACTTGATCTTGGCAATAAGGGAACCCCTAAAGAGAAAACCATTTGGTCTTGAATGTCTTCTTGAGTGAAAGGGGAATTAAACTCAGGAGTCCTAGTTCTGATAGCAGTTCATGGACAGACGAGTATTATGTTTTTTGTCCAATTCCTCTAATCTTGTCTATATGTTCTGTAGTACTTAATCCTATCAGCATACTGCCAACATCTTAGCACAGATACTGGATTGGTCATAGCGCTCCAACTTCAGTTTTGTTTTTACATTTGTTTACATTTGTTTTACAGGCTTAAACAAGAGACAAACCCATCAATCTTCAGTTGAACAGATACAGTAGAAGAATTTTTGTTGCCTATATATTTATTGTGAACAAATAAAAGGCCACAGTTTCTCAGGCACCTGACGAGTTTATGCTGAATTTCAGATTTATATCCCAGATTTAGGTCTCTAGATGATCCCTTTATAGTACCTTAATTCAATAGTATGGCTCTTACATATAGAGTTTTGCAATCCAAGATAAGAACTCATGGTTTGTGTCCTCAGGCCTGACATCTTGAGGCTTGATCCTAATCTTTTTCAAGGCCTTAATTTGGTTTCATTTAGAGCTGGATCAGGCTAGGTCAGCAGAATCAGTGGGGTTCATCTGCATATATACACTGTCTATATATATCTGAGATATAGATAGGAACTATCAGTTCCAAATCAGATCTCAGTCATCTGGCTCTGTAAAGCAGGAAGGCTGTTGCAAAATGCTGCTGAACTGTGGGAGACTGAAGGAATTGATCTCACACCGCTGTCTGTCAGTGCAGTGTCTATAACTCAGGTTCAAAGAACAGCCACAGGAGAATGGGTCAAACAAATAATTTCAAGGTGCCTTCTATCTGCATAAATCTAAGAGACTTCTGTGCACTGAGGTGAATTGTAACCTAAACTACACAGTTCTCTTGCTGAGGTCTCTCGGCTCCCTTGACTAGTTCTCCCTGAACATATTGTCCAGCTTTTCTCTGGATTTTTGGACTGTCCCTCCCTTATCTTTCAGAGGGCTGTAGCGCCTCCCCCATTAAGACAGGCTGAGAGATTTGGGGAGATCTTTCAGAACCTTGTAGTACCTACAAGAGAGGGACTTTTTACAAAGGCATGTAGTGATAGGAAAACGGGGGATGGCTTTAAACTGAAAGAAGGCAGATTTAGATTGGATATTAGGAATAAATTCTTTACTGTCAGGGTGGTGAGGCTTGGGAACAGGTTTCCCAGAGAGGTTGTGGATCTCCCATCCTTGTAAATGTTCAAGGCCAGGCTGGATGGAGGTCTGAGCTCTAGTGGAAGGTATTCCTGACCATGGAAGGGAAGTTGGAACTAAATGATCTTGAAGGTCCCTTCAAACCCAAACCATTCTATGATTATATGATTCCTGCTTGTTTTCATAGTCAGAAGCTGCTCTCAAGACATCATTGGATTGTGTCTCTTCTTGGTAACTTTGGGACTTCCAGCTAGTCTTGAGAATCTTCCTGCAAAACTTTTAGTTGCACAGGATGAAATCTGTTTCTCCTGCTCCAAACTTTGTTTCTTCATTCTTCACTCTTTCTTTTATTTATTTATTTATTTATTATTTTATTGATTTATTTTACTTCTTTTATTTAACTCTACAGTTGTTTCTGCTGCATATGTTGTTCCTTCTTTCAAAAGCAATCTTTACTTCTGGGTCAGCTACCGGAGAGCATGGGACATTTAAGAAAGCATACGAAGTGTCCTCTATTCAACTCACACGTAAAACTTTGACAAATCTTGTTGGAGTGAAATGCTGACCCAAGTGAAGAAAACTTTTCATACCAATGGTAAATCATCAGAACCGTGTCAAAGCTGATATTACCACATGGAAGCTCTCAATGGAATTAATGTGTAATTCACCTGGGAACAGAAGTTCCATGTTGATATTTTCCACATTTTATTTCAATATGTTTAAGATATAGTTTAGTTCTATGAAAAAATATAATCTTATGCAGATATATCTTACTTATGGAAGTTCAGACATTTTCCAAATGAAAAAGCCTCTATTAGCAGTAGCCTTGTTTTCTGTCTGTTATCTTTTTAAAACATTTTCTTTTCTGGACTCCTACATTACAAATCTCATTTATTCTGATGTTCTGAGAGTAGTAGCTGTACATATAAGCCATAACTGCATTACTGTGAATTGGTTTGACTATTGCATTTTGTTTAGAAAATCTTATACTTTGATCATACTTCTGTGTTGGCTTGATTAATTTTAGTAGGTGATAGACAAGAATATTTGACACAAATTGCATATTATTCCATCCTGATACTTTAAAGGAGGCATTATCTGTTCAGACTATCAGAAAGGAATCATTTCTAAGCATATATTGACTTTAAAACCACCAGATGTAATGTACCTGAGTTTCAATAATAACAGCTGATTTAAGGCATTAAAATTCAGAACATTCTTCTAAAGTTAGTGTTCAAAATTAAGCAGGCTAACATATACAGGAATACAGTTCTGCACTTAAATCTCTTTGAAAAATATGCCTCCTATGTTATTTATTTCTTTTCTCCCAACATGACCAACATTTCCCCACATATACACTGACTTATACCTACAATTTTTTTTTTTAAAAAAGTTGCTTTTAAATATAAACATTTTAATTTTGCCTGTTTTCTAAAGTTACTTTCCACTAACATCAGTACTGAGAGGAAGATGTCACAGTGTTCACATAAAATACCCAGTGCAACTTTGGTGTCTCCTTAGTGCAAATATTTTTGACTCTGTTCATTAGTTGCAAACATGGCCAGAGCTAAGAAATGACAGTTCCAACACAGACTTATTCTCAAAGTTGTCCTGCTATGTCCATGTATCCTCTCCTGCCATTAAGTCAGGGGTGTTTCCTTTTCTCCTTGACCACATATCTATTACACTGTGGTGAAACTTTACAGAGTGAAAGCTGAAATTAGAAGGTTCAAACCATGGATCTGCATTCTGACCTCTATGAGTTTAGCATTTGCTCTTCTAACCCCAAATTCGAATAGTCTGAAATTGAACAGAGTTTCAGGTAGGTTGAGATAAAGTCCATTCATTTTTGGGCAGTGGACCTGACTGACCTACTGAAAACTGATGAAAGAAGAGCTGTGTTGATGTTTTCACTTCCATTTCCACTTTATACCCCTAAATTTGTCTTACTGTAGGGCATAAATGTACAAATAGCTTTGCACCCCACCCAAAGAGAAGAGGGATAGGTGATCTGTAGCAAAATCTAAAACTTCATGTTTTCAGTAAGACAAAACATGTTTACAGAAGTATTAATGAGAGAGTACAGCTTACCTACAGCCTGGAAGTGCAGAATTCTCCCTGGAGCACCCTGATAGTCCACTTTCAAAGACTTTTTTCTGTGAGACATTATGATTAAATCACTGTAGAGTACTGGCAAGTATACAACTAGGTTACTAGAAATTTTAATTACTTAATTCAAAGCCTAAAGGTTAATCATCCTCCTTACAGTAAAAACCCCAGGGAAAGTGGAGTGAGGAGGGGAGAGGTTTGCAGGAGCAGTGGAGCTACTTTTATTTTGTATGGATTTGATCTTTGGGGGGAAAGACAAAGAAGGACAATGACAGGCACAAATGGGGACACAAAAACTTGTGAAGTGCTGAGTACTTTCTACTCCACAAAGTAAAACAATTTACTGCATTTTTCAGCCACACAGGATACTTGATTGACTTCAGGTCCCATATTTAAGCAAGAAAAAGGAATAAATTTAGAAAAAATAAAATGAAAGTTAGGCTAGAAGATATTATGGTGTTTAACAGTACATTCACAGACATTGAACAATTCTGCATATGAATTTATCAACACTTGATTAAAGATCACATTTACAAAAACATGTTTATAGGGTATGCCAGGCAATGGGTTTTATTTAAACATTTGGATTATAGAACACTTTTGCATATGCTTTATATTTTGAAAGATGACCATGAAAACAGTTCATGAATTATTTTGCTTTTTTAAGAAACCAATGAGATTCTTAGCTGCAGGTGACTCACTATTAATTAAAATTAGGGGAATCTTGCATTTCCCTAATTATTATATCCTGACTTACTCCAGAAAACAGGCTGCATTACTGTACTCACTTTAGACAATATGACCCTCAGTACAGAATGAGTTTAAGACATCTGTGATGTGATGCACACAAAATAATACTCTACTAAACTGCCCCCAAACTAGTCTGAGTGGAACCAGCTCATACAAACGTGGCATCAGGATCATACAGGCTCAGTAGAATTCCTCTGAAAAAAAGTAGGAGACAACTGAGTACCAAAAGGAAGAACGTTCCTGACACTTAGATAGACACACATAGGCACTGGTTTGTTTGTCCAACAACAGTTTTCTCAGCGAGAAACCATGTGAAGTAATGGCAAGGTGAACAAAAGTTTGTTTTCTCTTGTTTTTTTCCTGAGACTAATTGTCTCAGACTTATGACAACTGATATTTCCTAGTCTTACCTGTTCACACATTTATTTTTATTAGCAGTGCTTTGAGATTTAATGCTGGATTCTTCTTTTTTTTTTTTCCCTTAGGGTGATACCAATGGTCATTCAGTTTTCTATTCTGATTATGCTGCACTCCGCCCTTGTGCTGATCACTACGGCAGAGGATTACAAATGTTTACCCCTAATACTGCGGAAAACTTGCTGCTGGATTAATGAGACCTACCTAGCAAGGAATGTCATTATATTTGCATCCATTCTGATTAATTTTCTTGGAGCCATCATCAATATTGTAAGCTTACAGGGAACCAAGGAATATTATATAGGAAAAGATGATTTATGAATTATTAAGCTTGCTACAGGACTTGTTAAATAATGTGTCTATAAACCAACTATGATTTAGATAATTAAAAAAATGGTAAAGTATCACAGCTTCAGGAAATTCAATACATTGCTTAACCTATGTATTTCTGAAATATTTAATTATTTCTCCCTCATGAGGATTATCTCTTTGTAAAACCTTTTTTCTACTTTCTATCCACCCTTGTGAACCATTTGCAATTTTCTGACATTCTGTTATACTTTTTAAAGACTGTCAAATAATGCTTATAGTTATTAAATTCCTCCTCTCAGAAGTTTTCAGATCATCTCACAGTTCTCCCATTAATTAGATTACTAAAAGAAAAATTAAAACTATTACTAACATAATAATTTTAAAAACTCCAATAGAGTCCTAATTATCCTGATGTATTTAGCAACAGGAGAGATCTTTGCATAAATTAGGCAGATTATAATGTCAGACAACCTGGCAGGTGCTGATGTCTGAGCCAAGAATGTGGTAAATGTCTCACTGATAGATTAAAAGTAACATTTTCATCACTCTTTTCTCTTGTTGGGCATTTTCTGGTCATGGATGTAGCAGTGTTTTTTCATCTGAACATTATTATTTATAAATATTTCATTCCTTCTAAATGAGACCAGGAATGTATTTAGTGACGGTAATAATAGTAGCAACCAGGACAACACAACCGCAGCAATAATTATCCTAACATAATTAAAAATAATTATTGTTATATCATTAGAGTAAGCATGCTGAGGTCTGATTTCAGGGGTTTGCCTTGGTTTTTGCTAACAGACATGAGATTTTATTATGCTCTAGTGTTGTCATTTTTCCACAAATTAATTCAGGTGGCCAATATGTGAGGACTCAGTAGCTGCCTGGGTTCTTTAGTGATGCCATGGAGTCACTGATAGGAGAGTTAATCAGAGAGAGAAGAATCCAGCCACTGATTTCTGTCCTTACAGAGAAAATATAAATACAGTAAAGACAGGAAGTTCATTTGGGCTGAAAACTTCCTGTAGACAAGGATGGTGCTACATCACAGTAAAAATCACTAAGGATTGTTATAGAATTTAGAGGTTTTTAAATCATATTTAACATATATATTCCAGGAAAGATTTTGGCAGAATCAATCTCGCTCTTGAAACAAGGTGATCTCTAACAGACTATCCATGCCCAATATGCTATGGAAATGTGACAAGATTTTCCCCTGACTTGTGGATTATTTTTTTAAGATTGTGCGATCTTCTGGAATGCCTAATCCAAAAACAGTCAAAAGAAAAGTAATATTTTTTATTACCATTCCAGTGGGTTTCTATAAAGCAGTAAACAGTTATATTTATTGTCATATATTTAGACTGTCAATGACTTGAGCCACTGAGTCCTGACCTTCAGAGGAAATCAGAACATTCCTATAACCTCATTAGTTTATAAGTCAAAATTCTTATAAAATAATGAGTTTTTTTCTGAAGTGACATGCATGTATTTAAGAATAGGTAATGTATCTCAGCCTTGCAGCTGCATGTGTCCACTGAATTCAAATGCAGCTGGTTGGAGGGGTCCAAGACTCAGACACTTTCTAGAAAGAGCCATAAGTCTTCCTTTTTACCAGGGGAGCAATGAGTCTTTAATTTCTTTACATCAAGTGCATTCTTATTGTTATAAAATTAAAATAAAGTTTCTGATCAAGAAAGGCTTTAAAAAAACCACCTGTAGTGGTTCTTATGACACTCTGCCCTGCAGAGAGGTGCTGTACACCTCATAAACTTTCAGAAGGTACCATTAGCTCTCCAGTGTCATGGAAGATTGCACAGCCAGAGTAAGTAATACTGCTGCATTGCAGAGGTGACTGAACTGCTGAAAGAACAAACAAAAAAGTTCCAAGCTCAAAATTAATTAGAATTTAATTATAAGAAATTGGCCCTCATTAAACAAATACTGTAGCTGTGTTTGAAAAAAAAGGACCAGTGAACTAGCTTGTACATACCAGGTTGATGAAATGACCTAGTATAAACATCCAGATTGGATTAATATATGTAACAGGAGACTCCATCTGCTTTAACAGTCAAAATATGACACAATTAATAATTTTTTTCCTGTGTTCTAAGACTGTAATACATTGCAACTTGACCCTGCTATTTTGTTTATGTTTAATACCCTGTGTTGGAAATACCATTAAAATGAATGCAGATCATAACAGCAAAAGGCAGTATTGTATTATCAAACCATTGAATCATGAATGAGTTTTCATTCCTTTCCATTCTAAGCTATTCTGGGACCACATTTTGTTTTGGTACAACCAGTTCTGCATGATGCCATGGAAATGAAGGATAGATGTCCCACATCCGGAAGGATAACATAGCAATGTAGCAGAAGAAAACTGCTTGCAGACAAGGGCACTCATGCAATCTAATTTTATGCTCCCAATTGAATAATTTCTCTGTAGTTTATGGCAAAGTCTAAGTACTTTGAGAGAGTAATTTTTAAGAGTCCAACATTAGTTCTCTGAAACTCCCAGAGGAGCTCATCTTTCCACTTTGACAACCAGTGAGCATAGGGAGGTTATCAGATACTGAATGTCTGTAGCATGAATAGCTCTTCCCCTTCCATTTGACCTCCACAGTATGTCTTTTTACTGTCCGTTTAATCAGTCCTTGGTGTCACTCAGGGAGCTGGCATGGAGAGCAGCAGGTCAACCAGTTCCATCCCTGAACCCAGCCAGCCACAGAAGCAATTAGTCGCCAGTGCACGTTATAGCCCTGATTTTGTTTTATTTCTTCACAGCTATGGTGTGATTTTGACAAGCCAATAGCCCTGAAGAACCAGACGTTCAATTCATCTGCTTCTTTTACAGACATCTGTTCCTGTCCTGAGGTATTTCTGAGGGTACTTTTGAATCTGAAGCATGGATACACAAAGGTTATATGGCAAATATTATCTAGAATGGATGACGTATACTGCTGGTGGAATTAGGAGCTTCAGCACTATGAAGCCGAACATTTCCATCTATCCATATGCTGATACGAAAAAGCAGAGGCTGGTTACAGAAGGAATTAATCTAATGGGGTATTACAACCAAGATTCAACCTTTGAACTTCAAACAGAACCTTTATGCTGGAAACACATTCAGCAATTCAACAAACATTGCAATAAAACACAGTACCAAAGCTGTATGAATCTAATGGAGAGCAACATTTCTTACATGGCAAAACCAACAGTCAGTCTGCTGTGGTTATTTTAAGTTTGCTTTAGGAGCAAAAAAAAAAAAAAAAAAGTAATCATCTCTAAGATGAGCAAGCAGGCAACAAAATGAATGGGTTGGTCATGTGTAGATAAGAGAAGTATGTTATTTAGAAAGTCATATGGCAGTGTCATGATACTACCATCAGTATGCTCTAAACAGCAGGGATGCAGATTTTCCTACAGGGAAGCTGTACTAAAGAAAAACTGTACTCTGAAAAATGAATACTATCTCTCCTAAAGCTGTGTGATAGGAGGTAATTTTAACTACATTTGGGCTGTGGGTGTTGATGTTGCTATTTTAAATCTGAACAGCTCATGACCATGATTGTCTCTCTTTATCCAGTATCAGCTGCATGGATTGCATTTGACAGATGAGTAATCATTGAGAAAAATGAGACAATTAAGAGATTAGAAAATGAGATATGAGTAAAACTTCCAGGCATTTTAAGAGAGTAACTTAACCAAGCAAAACCTGAAAAAAAAAAAAAAAAAAAAAAAGGAAAAAGAAAAAACCACACAAATCTGTGGCTTTATCTACTCTTAAAAAGTAATAATATCATTCTCCCATCCTGATTAATGTGGGTCTTGTGGAAGTTCAGAATCCAGAGGAATATAAATTTCTTTCTCTCAGTTGACTTTTCATTAGCAAACTACTGCATGTAGCATCTATCCCTTTCCTCTTTTAATTATGGAGAATGCCATTTCCCCTATAATGCAATGACAGTGCCATAAAGGCACAGAGAAAGATTTTTGTTGGCATGGAGGTGCCATGTAAAATAGAGAATTTGTAATTTCACATTCTATTTTAGCAAACCCCTTATTTTCAAAGTGCCCTGGACCCTAAGAGTACCTAGCTGAGCAACGAAATACAAAGCAATTTTTCTATCCTTTAGATCACTTGATTATTTATGTAGATACTTATGAAAATATATAATCACTGATCACTGAAAGTAAACAGTGTTGTTTTCTGTTCAGTATTTTGTCTTCACTGGTGTGCTGGCAATGGTGACTTGTGCAGTCTTTCTTCGTCTCAACTCTGTCCTGAAGCTGGCAGTGCTTCTCATCATGATTGCGATCTATTCGCTGCTGACTGAGACCATTTATGCCTCCCTTTTTCTGCAATATGACAACTTTAACCACAATGGAGAGTAAGTGTTCACAGCCCCCTTTAGGAACTGCTTTTTCACAAGGCAATGGGTCAAGTCTTGCCAGACTATATGTGTGTTGGGTAGCCCCATAATTAAATACAGTGATGGTTGCAAGAGGCAATGACTAGTTCAAAATGATTTATAATGTGATTCCTTCTCAAGCCTATTTATTAAAATGTTCATTTCATGAGGACATTTAAATGTTGAACAGGATTTGTCTTTTAATGTCTCCTATAGTCTATCAATGCTGATTAAAAATATGTATTGCAGTGTATATACATTGGTTGCTTCTGTTCTTGAAAGCTCCAGAGATACTGATAAAAACTTTCACCTCAGTTTAAGCAAACAGGAGTGAACAATTGGTTTTTTAGGGGGTAGGGTTTTAATTGCATAAAATCCAATCTATAATGTGCCATTGTGAAAGACAGAAGGAACACAGGGATGATACTGTGTTTGTACAAGGACAGGCTCCTCCTCCCAGGCTTCCTTCCCAGCAAGAGGAGTTGAAGAGGAGAACAGAAGAGACACAATAATTTGCAGAGTTAGAGGTGCAATAAGTGTTGCAATAACTGAATGTAGAGAGGCAGTGATTCATGTCATGCAGAAAGACACTTCTTCAGTCTTTGATGCTTGACCACTTTAGTATTGCAGTTGCTTGGGCTTGTAAGTGTGTGCCAAACAAAGATCCTCAGAATGGCAGAAAAGCATGGATTGGTGGTGCAATTAGTTCTCACAACAGCCACATCTGTACACAGAGTAAGGCTCTGCTTGCATATCTTTCCCTACTAGCTTCTGACAGTAGCCAGGTACTAGAAATTTGGGATTGTAATTCCTTTTTCTAATGCTAGTTATCCTCCTAGAGACATATCACATATTCACAGCAGGCCCCAGCTAATTATGACAAACAGCAACAAGCAATATTTTGGCTAAGTTACAAGAAATGGAAATCATGATAATTGTCCTTAACCAGGCACACATTTTTGTGCGAAAATCTAGGAGAATTCAGAGTAGTCTCTATTCTCTGTGTCAATGAAACTATCCAGTGACTGTCAGCATAGAAGAGTAAGAAAGAGACAGGAATACCCTCTGGAGTAGCCAACAGCTCAGGGTATAGAGAAATCAGCTGAGATGCTCCACTCTCAAGACAAGGATGTGAACTTCAGCTCTGACATTATGGAGCAAGAGGAACAAAGCTGTATGCCCAGAAACTTATGTGTTTGGGTTTTTTTTATCCATACCAATCAGTTAATCGAAAGGTTTTGCAAATCCCTCCAACACTCATTTAGCTGTCGTGGCTAAAGCTACATCACCACAATATGCAATAACAGGAGATTTCATAACTAAGACCTTTGAGGCTGTTACCTTTACCCAGTGTACAAGGAGTCTTCTTGGAATGTATTCTTTTGGAGGTTGTATTTTGTACAACTTCAAAATAGGAAACATTTGAATTCCAACATACTTGCAGATGACAAGGATGTTTCCTGCTTGTCTTTTGCTCTATACTGATGACTCATCTGATAGCAGCACATTTCCTCACAGTAAATTCTTCATTAGGACCACAAAGTCAGTTCAGTTATCCCTCTTACAAGAAAGTTTTCTTTTGGTTTAGTCTCCATCAAGTTCTGCTCCTTCTTTCTCTGATTTCTCTAGGAAATCAGAAGTCCTTCTCTGACAAATATCACCTGATGCTTTTTTTCAAAATTACTATGGAAAATGGATTCAATGTCTGGACTTTGTTTTGTTCTTATATCTCAAGGTAGACTAAACAGTGCCCCAAAGTGTCTTCCAACTTCTGGTTCTCATTTACTCATTCATCAACTTTTTTTCAAATCTTTGGGCTTTACAGTTTCCTCATTTTTTCTCATCTCCATTCAACAAACTCATTGCCAAGTGTCAATGTTCAATTTTCTTCCAAATTTACTTCTTTATCCTTATTTTTACTGTAAGGTTGGCTCTACCATTTCCCGACCCTCCTAATTTGTGTCTCTTCCAACGGGAAACATGCTTTTTTTAAAAAAAAATTAACATACAGAGATACTTTCTTAATTTTTTTTTTTTCATATATAACTTCTCTCCATATTTGAAAGTCCCTGTTACTGCTTTGATCCCTTTTCACCTTATTTGGTCACACTTTCTTCATGCTCCACACAGAGCACCTGACTTCATACAGATTTCATACAGCCAGTACGTTCCTGGCGCATCTTCTTTGCTTCCCCACAGTCTGCAAGGGTTTCCTTTACTTCCCTTGTCACAGGCAGACAGCTCTTCTCTGCTCTCCTCTCTGTGGTTAATTAAAACCAGTCCTAACTACTGTTTTGCAAATGTTTTGATTCCCTTTTAAGCCACACTTCCTTCCTGTCATCTTCTCCAAACCTTTCTCACAATGTTTAACTTTCAGCTCCTGCCTTGGGGTTCATCTTTTATCTCCAGGCTCATTCCCTGGGCTTTTACTTTCACAACTTGGAAGTTTCCATTTTCCAGGTCCAGCTTCAACCTTTCCCCACCAAGATCCTACCCTCCTGCACTCCACAGGGGCTGTGGTGTTCGTGGCTGCCAGGGAGAGACTGACTGACACACGGCTTGCACATCACGTTGGAAAAAGAGAGCTCACCACCCTCTGTGTACCTCCTGTAGGCTACAATTTAGCTATTTAAGGCTTGTGTCTCCAAACAATGAGCACTCCAGTTACACTCCTGTTCTCTTGAGCTAATTACTGCTAAATTAAATTTTCAAATACAGGGGATTTTTTTTTAAAGAACAACAAAAATTATCACAGTGACTTATGAAGTGAAACTTCTGAACAATGACAGCACTGAAAAATCAATAACTGTGTTTTACTTTGGATTTTTTTTTTTTCCAGCACAGACTTCCTGGGTACAAAGGAGGCATCTTTACTCCTGATGGCAATGTTCCTTTTAGCCGTTTTCTATCATGGTCAACAGGTAATGCAAACATTTGCTTTAACCATTCCCTCTATTCCTTGCAATTACAGGATGTGACAATAATTTCAAAATACCAACTGCCTTTTTATCCACTTGAGCAGATGACCTTTCACAATTTAATAAACCATATGCAGGATCTGATTAAAGAAAGACCACATCTGACACTGCCTACCAGTCTTAAAGAACATGTGCAATATTATATTCAACAATACAGAAGTTATATTGCATTTCATAAGAGAAACTGAAGGAACAAACGGGATGTCATTCATTTTAGACACATGCAATTCTGGAAGCACTGACAGTTTCAGTGCACTTGAGTAAGCATAAAACCAAAATATAGAAAGGGATTAACAAACAGTAAATAATAAAATTTCTGTGAAATAGCTCAGTATGTTCATAAAGAAAAACCAACAGAAATTAAGAAATGAAGAAAATTTGAGTTAAGCACCAATACTAACTACTTTTTGTCATGGACCACTTGCAAGAATCCCTTCACATGGACCTAGATTATGACCAGGATTTGGGAATGTCAGAGCTTTAGGACTGATATACTTGAGGAGGAACTGAAAAGTGAATCCATACATAGGGCACAGAGAGAGTCAATTATGACAAATTTAGTTTAAAATAACAAATGCATTGGTGTTTTCTTCACAGCATTTCTGGCTCTCAAGCTCTGGGCTGCTGGATGTCAAACATACTGACTTGAGGCAGTTTCTGTTCACATAAAGCAATCAGGACCATTGTATTAAAGCAAGCAGCAAGCTTTTAGATGTTGTCCAGCTTGACTAAAGATTTTCCCCTCAAGAGCATT